>NW_024743443.1:255000-550000 GCF_018991925.1 Homarus americanus
GGTAGTGGTAGATATTACTGGTGTGTAAGTGGTGGTGGTGGTGGTGGTGAGTGGTGGTGGTGGTGATAGTAACTGGTAGTGGTGGTGCTGGTGGTGGTAGTGCTGGTGGTGGTAGTGCTGGTGGTGGTAGTGCTGGTGTAGTGGTACTGTGGTAGTGGTGGCAGTAGTAGTGTGTGGTGGTGGTGGTAGTGGTGGTGGTGGTGGTAGTGGTGTGGTGGTGGTGGTGGTGGTGGTAGTGGTAGTGCTGGTGGTAGTAGTAGTGATTGCAGGTGGTGGTGGTGGTGGTGGTGGTGGTGGTAGTAGTAGTGGTGGTGTAAGTAGTAGTAGTAGTAGTAGTGGCACTTGTGGTAGTGTTGGTGGTGGTGGCAGTAGTAGTGATGGAGCTGGTGCTGGTGGTGTGGTGTTGGTGGTGGTGGTGTTGGTGCTGGTGGTGGTGGTGGTGTTGGTGCTGGTGGTGGTGGTGGTGCTGGTGCTGGTGGTGGTGGTGGTGGTGCTGGTGGGATGGTAGTGCTGGTGGTGGTAGTGCTGGTGGTGGTAGTAGTGGTATTTGTGGCAGTGGTAGTAGTAGTGGTGTTGTTGGTAGTATTGGTGGTAGTAGTAGGGTGGTGCTGGTGGTGATAGTACTGGTAGTGGTGGTGGTGGCAGTGGTGGTGGTGGTGTGGTGGTGGTGGTGATAGTACTGGTGGTAGTGGTGGTGCTGGTGGTAGAATGGTGAAATGGCTGGTAGTGGTGGTGGTGGTAGTAGTGGTACTTGTGGTGAAGGCAGTAGTAGTGGTGTTGGTTGGTAGCATTGGTGGTAGAGTAGTGGTGGTGCTGGTGGTGATAGAATTGGTGGTAGTGGTGGCTGGTTGGTAGTGCTGGTGGTAGTAAAGCTGGTGGTGGTAGTGCTGGTGGCAGTAGTAGTGGCATTGGTGGTAGTGGTAAGCAGTAGTGGTGTTGTTGGTAGTATTGGTAGTAGATAGTGGTGGTGCTGGTGGTGATAGCACTTGTGGTAGTGGTGGTGCTGGTGGTAGTGCTGGTGGTAGTGCTGGTGGTGGTGCTGGTGGTGGTAGTGCTGGTGCAGAATAATGGTAAGTGGTGGTGGCAGTAGTAGTGGTGTTGGTAGTATTGGTGGTAGTAGTAGTGGTGGTGCTGGTGGTGATAGTACTGGTGGTAGTGGTGGTGCTGGTGGTGATACTACTGGTGTGGTGGTGGTGGTGGTGGTGGTGGTGGTGGTGGTGGTGGTGGTGGTGGTGGTGGTGGTGGTGGTGGTAGTGGTGGTAGTGGTGGTGGTGGTGGGTAGTAGTAGTAGTAGTAGTAGTAGTAGTGGTACTTTGTGGTAGTGTTGGTGGTGGTGGCAGTAGTAGTAGTGATGGTGGTGGTGGGGATTCACTACACGTGACCGACCACAGGACAAGTGCCGACCCACCCAGCGAGGCGTGCGACTCCACTCACAAAACACTAATGTATTCGTGTAAAAGTTTGGCACAAGGGTGTGGCCGCCTGTCAGGAGCTATTGAATCCTCCTGGCAAGAAAGAACAGTCGAGTGTTATATCAGCCAGTCATCAAGGTATTGGAGATCTTGTCATTGTCTCTTATTAGTACGACAGCAACTCTGGGTACGGCGGAGGAGCTTTAACGAGGTGCTGTAATGACTCCCGTCCCACTGAACTCTTTCATACCGCCATTGGATCTTGGGAGTGTTTTATCTACTGCTTCACTATACAGCTTGTGCAGTCGTGCGGCCTTAACCTAAAACACGACTCAATAAAGATGTCATGAATTAGAGGTCTTATTATTTAGCTGGTGAGGAAAACTGAATATTGAGTTTCATGTTTTATTGCGATCTTTTCAGTTCTACGAGTCACTGGTTCATCACTTGCAATTACGATCGAGATATTATAGTTTATCAGGTAATAGAGTGAAAATAGTTACACACACACACACACACACACACACACACACAAATGGGACGTACCTAATGTTCTCCTCCGGTTTCCTTGACATAACTCTGCCTCATGGGAAGTGGACTAAGTGTAAATAAACTTCCAGCCAAGACGCACTTCTACTTTTCCACGTTGACTTCTGCTCACAATTTAAATAACATAGCTTTCGAATCCTTTAAAACAATTGGAATTTTTTAGATTTTAGGAGAGAGGAATGGACCTACTAACTAATCTGTCTACAATATAAGGGATCTACCCGACATTGTCTCCCGTGCATGATCCTGTCAGCTGAATAAAATAAATGTTTCTCTTTCCTTCTTCCAAGATTTCCCAAATGGACAGTAAATAATTTATTCTCTCCAACCAGATCAAAGCAAATCTAATCAGGAATCAAACTCTCTCTCTCTCTCTCTCTCTCTCTCAATTCTTCTGCATTCCAAGAGGCAGATAGTCTTGAATAGAATCAAATTGAGAACAATAGGCCAAGTTCAGGGTCGCACTTTCCGTATTGAGACTTGAGTGAGCAAAGGTTTTCCGCGCCATTTCCTTCCAAGGAGGGAAAGGCACAGGAGGTGGAGGGTAAGGGAGGTAGACGGGGGGAGGGATGAGGCTTTGTACGGGAAGATGTAGACTTCAGGTAATAAGGAAGACAGAGGTCAGGAATACTTAGAGGTCACGAAGACTTAGAGGTCAGGAAGACTTAAAGGTCAGGAAGACAGAGGTCAGGAAGACATAAAGGTCAGGAAGTCATAAAGGTCAGGAAGACATAAAGGTCAGGAAGACATAGACCAGTCATAAGATTCACGAGACGAAAATTTAAAACAAAAATCCCCTGGTAAACACGTCACACGATTTTTCTCACCTGGAGAGACATAGGACCTCACCTGTTGTCCTTAATGAGGCTCCAGGTAGGCAGGTGGGGTGTAGGAAGACAGAATGAACACCAATTGTTGTTGTTTAACCTCGGATATAATTATGAACACCTGAACATAATTGTAGCTGTGCTCTCACATTCTTCGTCGCCAGCTACCAGTTTGCCTCCTTGACAGAGAGAGAGAGAGAGACTGGGGGGACGGGGGGAGAGACATACTTAAGGAGCATAAGAAGAGAGATGGAGAGACTGAGACAGAGAAAGAGAGAGAAAAGGTGAGACACAAAGAAGAGAAAAAGTGTATGTATGTATGTACTGTATGTGTACATTGAGAGGCAGAAAATTAAAGAGGGGGTGAAGAGAAGTTAATCAAGCTTGGTAACCACAAGTAAAAGTCACACGTCAGATTCTCTCTCATGCTAACGTGTCAGATTTAACCTTGAAAATCATCAACATTGCCCGCACACAACTGAAAAATTCTCCCTCCCCCCTACAACCAGATTTTATTATTAATAAAAGTACCTGAAAACCATAACAAAAGACAATATTTACACTTAGCTTTGAATTGAAACCAGAAAGTCTTTAATTGTTTACCAAAACTTTTTAAATTACAAAAATATAAATTCAAAGTAAACGATTGACTCAAAGTCACGACATGTGTTCAAAGTTCACCAATGCGGATCCAATCCTTCGCAAGATATATTACGTTTAACCTTCAAGCCCACCGAGGTGTTTATTAACCATTGACTTTTTACAAACTAGAAGGTCAACATTTGAAATGCAAATTAGCTCACCTACAAAACCACCAATTTCACATTCAATTGGTTTGATTTTTTACGTGTAGATTTGCCTCATATCTCCATCATGAAGTTTTCACCTGCAAGTCTCCCATTTTCGATACGCAAATATTTTCTGCTCTCCTAAAAAAAAAGTCAAGAAAATTTTCCAAGAACGAAAATTGCCCATAAATTCTAGGAAGTGACATGATCTCAGCTTTCAGACTCAATGATTATCCTCCAAATGACTACCAGTTATCATCTCCGCGTTGACGTTCCTCTTTCAACCACAAGAGAAGTCACCTACAGCCCGCCCTCCAGACTATCACTGTCCTGGAATTATAAACTAAACCAATTTCTTATGAATAGGACTCAAATACAAAAGGATCGTGATCTATTCTTCAGCTTGACTCAGTATCAGTACCATGTTGGTATGAATGTAGTTTATGTGATGCCAGACACAGTAGTTTTTAGCTGTGTTTAGTCTACCAACTACCCACCTTTCCTGACCTGACGAAGAAAGATTTTTATCTGTTTGGGATTCATATTCAAGATCAGCCGAAGGCAGATGATGAACAAGTTTTTCATCTTCCTTGGTTTTTTTTTTATTCTTGGTTTCTATCTGTTCATGTCATTGTGTTAATAAGTGATTAGAGTCTGTATGGTGGTGTGTTAACATGAACTGGTTACGAGAGAGTTCCCACCATAGCGTATTATTTGGTGTTGCTGGCAGCCGTCGCCCTCTGGAGGAAAAAACGTGGAAATTATATAAAGGTCTGATGATTTCCGGGTCCCTATACAGGATAAAACGCCTCACTAGCTCTAGGGCCTCACGAGCCTCCCTTTAAAAAGAAATCATCAGCGTCTTCACCCTTGGCTTCTCTTTCTCGATCTCCTGGGAAATGAAGCTCTCTACGTCGGGGTTATAACAACTTCCCTGACAGAGGAAGAAAGGCCTCCACATAACCGGAGATCAGCTACTGGTCATAAGCTGTCATTCCAAAGGATTTGGTCTCCGATGAGGCTATATAAAGCGCCTACATCAGCCTACAAGAAGCCCTACCTGCCTCCAATGATTCTGAAGGACGGCAGTTGTGACACTAATCATCTTTCCCGACTCCCAAAAAAACACAAATTATCTCGACACTGAGCGAAAAAATAATCATTGAGCTACTGCTGCCTCAAGTATGTCAGCGAGGATAGTCGGTAATAAAATATGTGACACCACCTGTTACATCACGCCCTTACCCTCAACAACACACCACGAGCACTTTTAGTGTGGAAAAAAGACCATGGGTTAGATGACGTCACCTCTCGCTGGCCTCTGACCTACAGCCCCGGTTATATTAATGGAAGTGTTTTATGACAACTGTCGCTGGTCCCCGGGTCATGTACCAACCTTGTTTTCGAACTGATGTATTATGGTCGGTAATATGGAAGAGGGAGGCCATGTTGGCACTTGTCGGCTCAAAGTTTTCTCTCATATAAATTCCACCTTCAAATATCTCTGGCCAGGGTAGAAGTAGTCGTCGACGGTCGGGGGAGGAAAGGTTCAAAATACACCCGAGATTTTGGCGTCTCCCGTGAGGGGTAAAAAACGAAAAATACCTTTAATATATTGTGTGTCCACCTTTGTTGTAAATTAATGGCCACCAGCACAAGATATACACAAAAATATAAAACGTGACCTGAATTACGAGGACAAACTCTCCAGTTGTCGAGACTTGTGTGTAAAGTTTACGTTGTATGTTATAGAGAAGTTTAATATTAATGTTTTTAAAGTGAGCGCTGCTGCTCCTTGCTGCTGTTGACGGAGATCAAACTATGCTGTAGCGAGCAGGAAGCTGCATTAATGATGCTTTTCTCGCACACCCTGTAACTAACTCTAAAACTGAGAATGTATCTAATGTATGTCACCACTTATAAAAATATATGAAGTCTTAAGGCAATACTTGTTACCTCTAGAAACAGCTCCAAAGGATAACTAGTAATATTGAATAACAACATATACAAATAAATTTATGCATAGATACCCTAACTGACACACAATGCCTCGGAAACGCTAGTAATAGAAACAAGTTTGTGCCATATGCCAGGAGGCGGTGTAGCAGGCGGGTAATATTATAAGAGGGCGGGCGTGTCCTCTTCCCCGGCACTATGCAAATGATATGACGGCCATCCAGGCAAACGACGCCCAGGGAGGAGCAGCGTCCTCTTGTTACCCCCAGATAGCTTATCAAATTCATTGGCGTTCCACTACTCTAGCGAGCCTCATAATGGTATCGTCAGGGCGACATTCATCGCTGTTATCACTGACCAGACGCTGAGGTCCAGTGTGCTCCAGACTCCCTGTTATGTGGCTACCATTGCCATCTCCTGCCATAATAGTCACGTGAATATGCGGTAAGACGGAGTTCCATCCATGTTGCGGAGAATTTCTTTGAGGGTCTTTCTGGGTTGTGCTATTCGCTCTACGACGCCAAGTTTAGATATTATGCGTTCTATAAATTTCAAGGCTTTCGGGTACGCTTAAAGGCGGGCCAGAGGTATATTTTTGTTGGATATTTCTGGCGTTTTTAAAAAATAGTATTAAGAGTTTTTTCCATCGTCTCCCAAACAAGAGCTTTACTTTCTCTATCGCCATTGAAGAACTTGTAAATACATATACCACAAGCATATAAGAACACAGTAATCTGATCTTTAAACCTGCAGCTGTTAAAAGTTTTGCTGTTACCTAATGCAGTCTTGACCTTAATAGTGTTGCAGTGTGGCTTAATCAGTTGGGGTATACGTTTTTGCTCCGGTAATGTCGAGTCCAGATAAGATAGTCCTATGTATATATGTTAGACTATGGTGCAGTGCTTCTGGTGGGGAACTTGTGTCACGCAAATGGTGTTTAAATCTTTGATGATGGAATTGCTTACGTGCTGCAAGAGGAAGTATAAGAGGAAGTGCAAGTGGAAGTATAAGAGGAAGTACAAGAGTGGAAGTACAGGAGTGGAAGTACAAGAGGAAGTACAAGAGGAAGTACAAGAGGAAATACAAGAGGAAGTATAAGAGGACGTATAAGAGGAAGCAGAAGACGAAGTGCAAGAGGAAGTACAAGAGGAAGTACAAGAGTGGAAGTACAGGAGTGGAAGTACAGGAGTGGAAGTACAAGAGGAAGTACAAGAGGAATCCGCATTTCTCATTTACCCAAGAAGTCAACTATTTATGGATAAAACAATTTAAGAATAAAAAAAATAACAATTACAATCCATTTACCTTAAGATGATCTTCACGAAGTCAGTTTATTTCACATTGATGAAATCGATTCTGGAGGCACTCTTGACGGTTATAAAAATGTCTCTCAATACGATAATTTACGCATCTAAGTTGAATAAATAAATCATATTCTGCGCTTCAACAACTCAAGTCTTTTAAATGCGTATTACAAGATTAGTAAATACATCAGTCATCAACAACCACAGAGAGAGAGAGAGAGAGAGAGAGAGAGAGAGAGAGAGAGTGTGTGTGTGTGTACTCTGGGTTTACACATTAGTCTTCCAACCCCTCTTATGACGCAGGTGATATCAGATGAATAACACAGCTCAAGGAGAAATGCTGGGAATATTGCATATATAGTATGAAAAGGTTTGTGGTGATGTGTTACAGGGTGTGTTTTTAAACCTATTTTGGCTCGCTCTCTCTCTCAGACGATCACCAAGTTCATAAGCTTGAGACTTCATAATATTATTTGTTTATTCATCCCATTTTTTAAGGCTATGGACAACATAAATTACCTACTTACTATTTTTATCTTTAAATGTCTTGACAATATTTCCTAGAGCAAAAAAAAAAAAAAAATAACACCAACATTGAGCATTAAATTTTTAGGTCCATTCATTCAGTTAACCTCTTGACCACTTACAAGCTCTCAGAACCTTCAGTCACTCATCCTTCAAACCACTTACTAGATCTCAGACTCAAACTGAACTTCCAAGGCAATTGCTATCTTTCAGACCATCACGTGTAATATAATCAGATGGCATAATTATCACCACATATGACACTGAAAACAGAAATGAGTATTTATTACTGGGCAACACTATACACACAGAGATGATAACGTTCTTACCTCTTCTGTAACCATGAAGTAACAAACATAACCACTATATAGGTGTCTCTCTCTCTCTCTCTCTCTCTCTCTCTCCCTCTCTCTCTCTCTCTCTCTCTAACTCTCTCTTTCTCTCTAACTGCGACAGAAATACAGCTTGCCAGGACCAGTGACTAAACCGATTACCTTCCAACTTGGTGTGAGCTTTTGGGCTTATGCCGAGGGGTCGAGAGCATAATATTTTCGTTGATTTTCCGCTTGATGCTGAGAAAGAAGGCAAATCCCGGGTTTATTCGCCAGTGACGAGACTTGCAAACATTTCCCGACAAACTTTCTCGACGTAAGCTGTTCCAAGTAGGCCCCCGGTCTGTGGAATGATTACTAGAGAGAGAGAGAGAGTGAGAGAAAGAGAGATAAAAAAATAAAAAGAGGTAGAGAAAATAAAAATAAATAAAATGAGAGAACGGGAAACAAGAAGGCAAAGAAAAAGCGAAAAAGAACAAACCGGAGATAAGGAAAGATTGGGAAAAGAAAAGGAGACACAGCTAAGAAGAAAAAATACGTAGGAAAATATAGAGAACGAGGGAAGAAGGACTTACAGAGAGAGAGAGAGCTAAGTCAGACATCCCCTTCTGGTAACTGTAATGTCACCAGCACTGCCAAAGCACCGCAAAATTTCCCCGGGGAGCTGCTACAAGTGTCGTGGGCCCCGTAACTCCTGATGGTCACAGGCCCCGTTGGTACAGAGCCACACAAAGCTGGAAGAGACCACACAAAGCTGGAAGGGCCACAAAGCTGGAAGATGGCCACACACAAAGCTGGAAGAGAGCCACACAAAGCTGGAAGAGAACCACACAAAGCTAGAAGAGGGCCACACAAAGCTGGAAGAGTGGAAGAGGGCCACCTAAAGCTGGAAGAGCCACACAAAGCTGGAAGAGGGCCACACAAAGCTGGAAGAGGGCCACACAGAGTTGGAAGAGACACACAAAGCTGGAAGAGGAGACACAAAGCTGGAAGGGGAGACACTGAAAGCTGGAAGAGAGGAGACACAAAGCTGGAAGAGGGACACACTGGAAGGGGCCACACAAAGCTGGAAGAGAGCCACACAAAGCTGGAAGAGGGAGACACAAAGCTGGAAGAAGGAGACACAAAGCTGGAAGAGGGCCACACAAAGCTGGAAGAGGGAGACACAAAGCTGGAAGAGAGGGCTGGAACACAAAGCTGGAAGGGGAGACACAAAGCTGGAAGAGGAAAAAGCTGAAGAGGAGACACAAAGCTGGAAGAGGGAGACACAAAAGCTGGAAGAGACACAAAGCTGGAAGAGGGCCACACAGAGTTGGAAGAGGGCCACACAGAGTTGGAAGAGGGCCACACAGAGTTGGAAGAAGACACACTGGACACAAAGCTGGAAGAGGGAGACACAAAGCTGGAAGAGGGAGCTGGAAGGGGAGACACAAAGCTGGAAGAGGGAGACACAAAGCTGGAAGGGAGACACAAAGCTGGAAGAGGGAGACACAAAGCTGGAAGAGGGAGACACAAAGCTGGAAGAGGGCCACAGGGACAGGCTGGAAGGGCCACACAGAGTTGGAAGAGGGAGACACAAAGCTGGAAGAGGGAGACACAAAGCTGGAAGAGGAGACACAAAAGCTGGAAGAGGGAGACACAAAGCTGGAAGAGGGAGACATAAAGCTGGAAGAGGGCACAAAGCTGGAAGGGGACCTAAAGCTGGAAGAGGGAGACACAAAGCTGGACTGAGAGGGGCCACACAGAGTTGGAAGAGCTGGAAGAGCCACAAAGCTGGAAGGGGGAGACACAAAGCTGGAAGAGGGAGACACAAAGCTGGAAGAGGGCCACAGAGTTGGAAGAGGGCCACACAGAGTTGGAAGAGGGCCACAAAGCTGGAAGAGGGAGACACAAAGCTGGAAGAGGGAAGGGAGACACAAAGCTGGAAGGGAGACACAAAGCTGGAAGGGAGACACAAAGCTGGACAGAGTTGGAAGAGGGCCACACAGAGTTGGAAGGGCCACACAAAGCTGGAAGAGGGGCACAAAGCTGGAAGGAGACACAAAGCTGGAAGAGGGAGACACAAAGCTGGAAGAGGGCCACAGAGTTGGAAGAGGGCCACACAAGGTGGAAGAGGCTGGAAGAGGGAGACACAAAGCTGGAAGAGGGAAAGGAGGAGAGACACAAAGCTGGAAGAGGGAGACACAAAGCTGGAAGAGGGCCACACAGAGTTGGAAGAGAGACACACAAAGCTGGAAGAAGGCCATAGATAGCTAGAATGTGGCCACACATCTGGTACAGATCCTATAGCTCAAATGCAGCTGGAAAAGGACCACACATACTCGGAAAAGAGCCACTCATATCTGGATCAGGGCCACTCAACACAGCTGGAACCGGGCCGCTCATATAGTACAACTGTAGCAGTGCCACACATGATACACGATACAACATCGTCTACACCGACGGCTCACTACAGGACATGGGTGCAGCAGGCTGCGCTTATGCGGCCAATTCCGGAATGACTTGTGTTGCCGAAGCAATGCGCCGCCTACCAGATTGGGCGAGGACAGCTACTTGCTGGACGAGGAGGGGAGTGGACTGGTGATGATTGATTCTTTTTCTGGACTTGAGTCGATTACCTCACCCGTCCTGTCTGTCAGGATTTAGTGAGACAAATCCAGCATTGCCTCATAAGGGAGAAAACGGACATCCTACTTATCCACTTTATATGGATCCCATCCCACATCGGCCTCCACAACACGACTACCTGTATGTAGACAACCTCGCATCGCGCACAAGTGGCCATGGTCTTGTACTTTGAAGACTCCAAGGTGATCCGGCTGCGCCCGGCTGAGAAAACCTGCCCGAAAAAACTCAGCCTCCTAGTTCTCAAAGAGTTTTTTTTAACTCTGAAGGGATCAAGAGGGTGACAAAAGTGGAGCGCCTGAAGCAGATTATGACCAACCCATACAACTGTCGGAGCTCACCGCCATCAACGGCATTCCAGTGAGCCAGATAATCCGTCAGTAAGACAACCTGAAGCTGGGAGTGATCCCCCACGCCGAAATTGTCCACCTGAACCAAGACGAGATTGACAACTACTCATGAATCAGCTCCACTGCGTCCAGAAGCTATCCGACCAGTAAGAGAGAAACCGTTGCCTGACCTGACGTCCACCTGACGTTCACCCGACTCATGCACCCCCCCCCCCCCAGCCGCGTCCAGGCTGGGTGCTGCTGCCTCCTCAAACCTACCACCCCACACCACGCAAGCTGTGTTAAGCCACGGCACCTTTTTTCTCTCACTAAAATTCCTTTCAATCCTCCCTTTCAACTTCCACTGAACCTCCTTCCCCCGTCACTAGCCTTTAGCCTTAGCCTCGCGAAATCCGCCTGCACACTCCTATCTCTGATGACGCTTCAACCATAACTACTGGTTGAGTCAAGACGCTCCTAAAGAAAGCCGCTCTTCAACCATAAATAAAGAACAAAGTGAAGAGCGAGGTGCCAGTGTTAGTGTTAGCCACTATGATAAACATTGTGACACTATATATCAATACAGCGGGAATAAATGTTTGACAGGGCTCAGTGATGTAGTTGCCGCCAGAATCAGACTTGGCTGTAGGCCATGTTGAGAACTCATGAAAAATTCTTGCCTTGCCCTTACTCAGTGTCGAATTTCTGTCAAAAATAGAAAAAAATTCACAGCCTTCAGCATTACATTTCAGAGTGCAGACCAATTCGCTCCTTATTGCTACTTAAACAAAACCTTTGGCTAACCCTGTAAATACATCCTAACTGCCAATGACTTGGACAATACTTTGCCGTTATATCCAAAATCTGGTACCATATAAAATATCTGCTCTAGAAAACCACCACTTCACTCACTTGCAAAGTCGGTGTATTTCAGTTTGGCGGCAGGTTGGCTTGTGTACATAGGACTTAAGTGGTGTAAATATAGACCTGAAACACTAAAAATACTTAAATGTTTTTTTTCTATCCATTCCTCTTTTACCCTTCTTCTTGATTCTCTCCCCACCCCCGCCTCTTTTCATCATCTCTTCTATCCTCCTTCTTGACTTCCTCCCTTCCTCCGCCCCCCCCATTACTCTCTGGTTAGTTTTCATCACAGCCTTCTCTTCACCTCCCTCACTTTCCCATCTTGTAACTCTCTCTCTCCTGCTCTAATATAGTTTACCCCCCTCTCCTCTCTTACCCTCATTCTTAACTCCATCACTTCCTCCCTACCCCTCTCTCTCCTTTCATCTCCTCTTCTTTTCTCCTTCTTTCATAACTCTCTCTCCCTTCTTTTACCTTCCCTCCCTCCCCTTTTCTCCTCCTTTACCCTGTTTTTATGCTCTCTCCCCCTTCTCCTCTCATTTATCCTCCTTCTTGATTCCCTCCCTCTCCTTCTCCTTAACTGCCTTCCTCCAGGACTCTGATTTTAAATTAATCAACTTTAAACACTGTGGGGCGCATATAACTCACGCCATTCCCGTAAAAAAAATAAATGCTGCAGCTACTCATACCGTAACCGCATCCGTATTTTTTCTAGTTTCCAGTTGATGAAAATTTAACATGAACGCGTACATAATCTCTGAGATCCCGAACCATGTTTTTTTTAATATACAAAGCGACTTGGGTGCTAGGGTGCAGTGAGCGTGATCCTCCTTCGTCAAGCTGCCTGGGTACGCTTGATCTTGGCCCCGTTTTCACTGTGTGTAATCATAAGCTGCAGTGATCACGAGCTTTGAATTGCTTCTTTGCGATAGTGCAATTTGCAAGGCAGCCAACGAGGCCGGAGGGATGGTAATTGAAATTGCTGGTTTTCTACACCAGTTCCTACCCAATGTATAGTTGAAATTGATCATTTGATAGATGGAAAAACCTTCGTGATTTGTGTCACGTATCGGGAAGTAATTTCGTTAAGGTTGCAATTGATGACTTGCATGAATTAATAGAATATTGAGACTAAAACAAATTAGCCTAACTTTGATATGAAATAATAAAGAATTACCAAATTACGGATTAAAAGTTAAAATATGATAATATTCAAATTTACATAAAATAACATAGTACTAACACTAATAAAATAATACGTTAAAAGTATCCCAAATTAACATAGCTTTAAAATCATTACAATCTGACATAGCATTAAAATTAACTCAAATTTCCTTAAATAAACTTGACACATTAATGAACAAGCACAAATGTAACACACACTAACGAAAAAATACATGATCTTGACACACGCAAACGAACAAATACCCAAAAGCATAAACTTAACATACACAGACGCAAAAACACAAACAAACAAGCGAAGAAACTCAAGACACTATTAGTCATTAATTAATAGTGTCAATAAAATAACACAATTATCAAAATAACAGAAGCTTTTAGTGTTACCGATTTTTTAAGGTGTGAGTCATAATGCATTATTCACAGTATGCAAAATAATTCCTTTACATATACAGAATTAACATCCCTCGGTCTTTCACCCCCTGTGTTGTACGTACATTTAACTAAACTTGCATTATTCGGTACAAAAAAACACTCGGTTATTACAGCATTATTTGGGACGAGATATAATTTTATCATATTACACTGACATGAAGTATATTCAGTTTTTCCATATTGAAATAGACTGGACGGTATTATAAGTCTACCAAAGTTGAGTAGATTATATTCATTTTATCTAGATGGAAAAAATACACTCAATCCAGCTATTACAGGACGGGTATATTTTCTCACCATGTTAGATTAGAATCGGTAAGAATATTTCCTGGGCATCGACTGTCAGAGGGGAGGAAGATGATTAATGAGATGGGAGGACATAGGATGAGAACGGCACTGGTGTTATGGATACGATGCTGGAGAAATGTGAGTGACTTATGAGTGGTCAGGGAGTGTCAGGATACGCTTCGAGTGTTTTAGTGGTCCAAATCTGTTCTTTAGACCAGACATACGAAGCTCTAACTACTAGCTCTCAACCACTACCTCTGTCCACCCAAAAACTTATTTAATGTTAACATCCCAGGAGTGACAATTATAATTTTCTACCATTAACTTAATATGTGTTCTCCTCATAGACGGGAAACAAATCAAAAGGATGCAGCCATGTGCTTTCAAATTCCAGTAAAAAAAATAATAATAAGTTTTCTTCTTCGGATGTGGCCTGAAAACTGAAGAGCCTATGGTGAACAAGACAACTTTGGGAACAATTTGTGCCTGCCAGGGAGAACCGTATTGTATCACGAATTTTTTAAAAAGCAAAACACGACATTCAAGTAGGAATATTATGTTACTTTCAAATAACTACCAGCGCATGACTGAGGAAGACCATAACAAACTGGAGGGATGTCTCAAAGTATGTACCAGATAACTAAGAGACGTCCTCCTCGTTCCAGGAAGGATCACCAATATCTGATTCCACACAGATTCAAGCTCGTATTGCGAAAGGTGTAATGAAAAAAATGGCTTTTGCATATTGTGATTCAATCTGGACCCAATCTTTGGTAATCACAAGAGACACTGGAAAACATGCCAGTTCTATTATACAGAAATGGAAAATGACTTAAGAAATCATGTAACAATGGCTTAAAGTAATTCAAAGCTCCAGAATTAGTTTGAGTAAATAATACTGTATAAGCAAGTCAATAACTAGAAAATCACGGGACCAAGAAAATTTACCGAGTGACTTCACCCAACATATACAACAAACGCGATCTCGATATTCCACACGGGAGATAACGAAGACTTGATCAGTGAAGACCCAAGACTCACGAGCAAATACGCAAACAATGATAAACTGACACGGACGTACCTGAAGTATGAGGTGTTACAGTCCCTCGAAGTGCTGTTAACTTTAATCTACCTGGAAAAAAACAACTCGGATTAACCTTCCAACCTACTTTACTACAATAAAAATATTCGTCAAGGTTAAGGAGAAAGTTGCCACTTATACAGCGTTATATATTGTTAAGATTTCAAGGATGTGTTTACTTTAAAACAGAAATGATCATTAGACGGGAGAGGATTATATAATGACCATATAGTAATACCTTTAGAAGTGTTTTCGTGAAATCGCAACAGTTTCTGGAGCTACGACAATTGGCGACAGAATACAACCATATCATATTACGACAACTTAATAGCAATTTTATATGCTGGGGGGGACCAGAGGGCGAAGCACTCGGTTAGGAGGCTAAGTAAGGTTAGTTGGTTAGGTCAGGTTCTGTGCATGGCCGTTTCCATTTTCGTGTTCAGTATCATACAAATAGTATCTCCAGAAATTTTGGTGCAATTCCATGAAGTCTTTCCAGTGCTAACCGTCCGCTCCACCAACACTCAGGAGATTACTGTTTCACAAAACTTAAAATTATTTAAATACTCACCTGACGTATCATTCCTAAATATGATAATGATTGAAGCGTATTTATTTATTTTTTACCCATTGTAAGGAAGTATCTACAGTCCATCCTTACCTTTTCAGTTAACGGGTAGACCGAGACCAGACGCCATTTTGTCAACACACTGGAAGCCAATTTTCTTATTTCCCAGTTAACTCTAACAATATGTGTATATATTCCGCCCAAAAAGTCCTTGCGAAATGTTATTTTGTATTTTCGTCGAGTGGTTGGTAAAGGTGTTTAGGGGAATAAGGTAATGTTATATAGCTTTAACAGTTGGCTGTGTTATGGGTTGAGTAAGTCAGCTCCGGCTCACAACTACTACATCGTCACTGTACATCCTAGTATTTAACTCATTAACATCAACAAAAACAACCCGTGTTGACCATCACTTACCTCTTGATCTTCTATTCTCTCACCAACGATGACAAGATAATACTACACTATGACATTTGTTAACACTTCACTGAGGCACTTGTTAACGCTACTGAGCTACAAGAAAACTGAACGACCTTTGCTGTTCTTGACACTGATTCATAAAACAACTCTAAGCAGGTGTCGGAGCTTCATGATATTGAATGAAACTTGTCTCGTTACTGTGAGAAGATTTCGAATGTCTCTCTCGCCTTGGATTTACGAAATACCTGACTCGCTGATCTATAACTCATGAAATTACTTTTTAATTTAAAAACATAAATTATTCCATGCCTATAAGAAACCTTTACCCTTCCAGTTATAAAGACTAATGTCCCATATGAACGAGTTCCTTGTAAAGAACACACATCACCACTGGTCATGAACCTCTGAAACAACACTTCCGAACTCTGTCGTCATCAATGTCAGTCAGCCAACTGTGAGGAAACTTTGAGAATGTTGTTCTTATTTTGCTTAAATCAGTTATTAACTGAATAAAGCATGACCAAAACACTTATTGAGATAAAACACTACTACCATATATTAAATCGTCATATATCGTCAACAAGTGAAGAAATATATATTTTTTTTCGAATCAACGCTTTCGGAGACGTCCACCGGACAGGAGTACCAACACTGATCACCACCAAAACAACGTAATAAACAAACTATATAACATTATCATTATACTCTACTCTTGTGAGTCACTCCAGTGTTGTAATAATGTGTTGTACAGACTGTTGGTAAACTCACTAGGAGGAGACGACAAGTTACACTTATGTCAACAACTGTGTGTTTCATGTATACGTGTATTAGGAAGCACGACATAAACGATATGGTAGACTCAACAAATTATTTAAAGCCATTTATTAAGAGACTTTAATAAACATGACAATATTTCAATCATTTCACGAAACTCCTAAATATTTCAGTAATTTCGTAAGTCCCTGAGAGAAACAGTAATTATGTGAATTTACTGACATTTCCAGGGATTTCACGAAATTACTGCACAATCTCACTTTTAACATATAAGAGTATGTATACAGTGTGTGTGTGTGTGTGTGTGTGTGTGTGTATGTGTGCTCTTCTACTGTTGAATACTGAGCTGACATCTTGGAGCGTCGAGGTAGAACCCTGCTGACACAATATACTACAAAAACAAGTGGACGACCTGGTCAAGCAGAGCCACGGGACGTCAGCCAATACCCAACAAAACCATTGACAACAGGTAATATCTGTCCAGCGCTTCTCTTATATGTCTGGATCTGACGCCAAATTCTTCACTCTCAGACAGAAGAAATTGGTCGAGTGGACAATGTTTACGACTCACCTAGACCTCTCTGAGGGTTTTGGCTCTTGAAAAAGTGCCGGAGACGTAAGTGAAGGTCAACAGAATATTGTTTTATGTGGACAGAATTTCCAGCTTCGAATATATTAACTCAGCGAACATAACTCGTGGTGACCCTCTGGAACAGATATGCTTACAAAATAGCCATCAATCCTTAGCTCTAGCCTATTGAGTTGCTCTTATCAAGCACTACAGCAGAACAAAACACGATATTTACGACTTGGTCAAAATGCTGGCATACTTGTTGACGATATACGAACCTGTTTTACTAGTGTCCGCCAGGAAGTTTATCTCCAGTTTCACGTCTCGCTGTGGCTGTGTCGAGCTTCCTGTTCTAGATGTGGGAGACTTTTATCTGCTTTGTACAAGAATAAATGTTTCCTTTCCCTATAATTTTGAAAATTAATGTTTGCCTCACCTATATTCCTGCAAATGAGTGTTTATTATGCTTCTAAAAATCAGTGTTTGCCGTTGATGTATTTCTGATCAATACTTCTGAAAATGTGCGAGCGAACATGTGAGGAGTGAGTGGTGTCTCCCTTTAACGCTAAATATCTATGACATCGATATATTGTAAACATCATCAATGTCTCCGCGGGATTCGAGCCCACATCTCCAAGGCGTTCCCAAATGTACAGTACCATGAGTGCCTTAAGGTCACCAACATCTGGCGTGTCACCGCTGTCCCTGGAGCTTATCCCGAATTCCATTACCGAGTATATCTGATCCAATGACCCTCCTTTTCTCGGGAACAGTAAGTAGTTTTTTACTCTCACATACACATTTGCGGTGACCGAGTGGATACAAAGCTCACCTCCTGTCCTAAGGGTAATTGATCCACTTCGGAGAACCCCTACTCGACCCAACTGTAATTGGGTACCCGACTTTAGTTGAGGTGAAGGCAATCGAGTGTAGTACCGGGTACTTTACTTTCTTGTGTACTGAGGCTTAACATTCAGTATGCTGTATCTCCACTGACCCTAATTTACCTGTGGGACCCACCTTAATATTCAAGGTAAAATAAGCACGCAGAAACACACAGTGACGTGCAGGATATACGAAATAATATTATTGTGGTTTCATCTGAAATTTACCTTCATTGTGTGTTTGTGTGAGTCAGTAAATATTTTTTTAAGTATAACATATTACCACATTATAATAAACTGAAGGGATGCCGCCATGATGTAAGCCAAGATAATAACAGAGAGTCGTGGTTGACCCCTTAATTAATAATCAGACCATCTTAACCCTCGCTCACTCTCACAGCACAAAGGGGCAAGATTAAAGTAAGACGTAAGTGTGTCAGCTATTGTATTCCTTCACTCACTGTTATCAGCTCGAGTAAACTGGTTTTGTTTACACGAGCATAAAGAGAACTGGTATATATTTAAAACAAGTGGAATTACTGACATGCAATTGCCAGCAGTTTTATTCATATTTTTTTTTATTCATAACTGGAACAATGACCTTTCCTGCTCATCTTGCTCCTCCTCCCCCCCCCCCTCCTCTTCCTGGGTTTAATAATACATGTGAAGCAACACAGACATGATAAATATAATACATATATGTCCAACTCGCCATAAATAGATGTATTTTTATATAAAGAAAATGAACGTAGACTTAATTCAGAAACAAAGCCTTCGAGCGAAAGAAACACGTTGACAATATGTCTGTTTTAAGATCAGTAGGTCAAATCTCGAAATTAATAACAAAATTAGATTCGGAATTTGCATGCCCGAATTACACTGAAGAGACGAATTCCTAACTTTTAACAAAAAACTAAATTTTTCTTTGTATCCGACTGACTTTTATAATGTTTTTTTATCGACTTCTGTTCTGCACCTTCAATTCCCCCTCCCCACCCACACCCCACCCTCTAACAACCCCTCCCCCGCCCTCTCCCTCGCCCTCTTCTCCTCCCCACTCCATCCCCTACCTCTCTCCAGTCATCGAGTACTTGATATTTCTCTTGGTATTACTGTACTTCCATAATGTAGTATCCAATTGAACATCATCTTGGTACACAATTAAACTATTTCACCACCTTAGGTCTTGAAACAATATCTTATAGTTTCGCCAAAACATTTAAACCATTCGATAATTGTTTTATTTACCATTTTCTTGAGTATTATGGGTAATATACACGCCTCCTTGTGTCTTTCAGTAGACTGGGCTTCCGATATCGGTTTTGCCTTCAGTCGATGTGTTCCTTATCTTAATATCTAACAGTGGTATGGTAACAAACACTTGCCAACGTGTGTATATTTTTTCGTAGGTGGTTGTTGTTTTATGCATTGGAGTGCTTCAACAGCCAGGGTCTTTAGTCACAGATCATTAGGCCTTCGAGTCTACATTTAATAACACAACTTTCAGAATTTTCAAAGTCATTTCTTTAAGAGTGAATGAGTTTTCCATAGTTCTTCGCTTTGTTCTGCCAACGTGGTATTTAATAGGAGTTATTTATAGTCTTATTTTTAATCTATATTTATATAATTTCAACCGATCATCTGCGTGAGAAAAGGCAATAGATTAGTTTAGTTTAAGTAAAGGTTCATTTTCAATCCAACACCTGGACGTCTTTTTGTCAACTCTTCCATCTGTGTTCGTAAGTTTATCGGGTTTATGCAAATACCAAAAGTCTTTATTAAGTTGAAGATGGTTTAAGTAAGTACGATTGAAATTTAAATCACTTCAAAGCTCCCGAGAATACTGATGCAAAGAGTTGTGGAGAGTTCGTTCACTCTTTGAATACCAATGTTTAGATCATCTCCCAGTGTGAGTGTTGGCGTAGCATGCCTTGGTATATTTATATTAATATCACTGCAAGTTGCTCTGGTGTTCCCGCATGTATTATAGATAGTTCATCCATTTAATCGAAGGAATATTCACAACTGGTGGATATTAGATACAGCAGGAGCTAGTAATCGGTGAGAATCTGGAATAATTTCTAGACGATTCAATAATTTCTAATGTACAATAATTTCTTCTAAACCTGGTCTGTTGTTTCTTTTTTGATATTTAGTTTAATGTGAACTTTTTTCAATAAGTATGTTCATAACAGTTAGATAATTATATAATATAGTAAAATCTTGCTTGGCATGTAATTCTGAAACATTCTTTATGTACGAAAGTTTAACAACTTCATTAATTGCTACTGTTTTCTCTACTTTTATACATAATATACAGGTAAATATATATAATTACTTAAAGCCTTCCAGCAGGTGATAAACTAGGTGGCTCCCCAAAATAAAAGTTTCAGAGTGCCACACATCCTGGTGGCCGACAGTTGTATCAGGTAGATTTGTGCGGCGGACCGGACAAGCTCCAACATTAAACCTAACATGCAACACGGTCATGGTATGCTGAATTTAATGCTTCTCTGACCTTTTACCTGATTACTTAAGCATGGCAGCCCTAGACCACCATTAATGGAACTAAGCTCATTACGAGGTATAGCAGAGCCAAAGGAGGTGTGTGGGGGGTGGGTGGGGGAGGGGGTTAATATGTAAAAGAGCATTATTATGTTCTAGGGTTAACTGTTTCCGCCACCTGATACACAGTGACTCACACACACCCAAACATACAGTACAAGTGAGAAGTGACTTTGACAGATAGTGATAATACAGAAACGTTAAGACGAATATAATTCCGTCATAATCGCTGGGTCGCTGCACCAGCTTCCAGAAAGGCTTTTGAAAAATTAAGAGACTGAGTAAACAGTGAAAAAATAATCAATTCAAATTCGGTTGCATGATTGGACGGTTCGCTGCCTGATAGCACGTGCTCGTTCATATGAAATTGTAGAATTGTGGGTCAGAAGCTGTTATAGTGCCATCGTGAAGAGCCTGGCAGCCTGGTGGGGACAGCGTGGACACAGGACACTAAATACAAAACCTTCGGTACTAAAGGAAGCAGTGTAGCCGACACTGCACTCGACTACTAGATAACCATTACAGCTGAATGGACTGAATGGAGTGGAGATTTCCCGAGATCAAACCGGACGTCGTTATGATAGAAGGCGAGAATTGAATCCACTGAGGCGTTGGGGACCAGTCAAGGAAGTAAAGTCAGGAGTGTGTGAAATGGCAAAAGGTGTGGCGGTGATTATAATGAACCAATGTTGTGTAATAGAATATCAGGGGAGTTTAGTTACAGATTTATAATAGATTACATCAGAGATGAAAGATAGGAGAGGGTAGGGGGGGAGACCAGGAAGTATATACAAACACTAGCACAGAGGTGTAGGAGGCATCAGCAGATAGGAGAATGGACCTACAGGAGCAATGATGTTTGTGTGTGTGTGTGTGTGTGGAGGGGGGTGAACTTGCTACTGATAAGGCCTATATGGCTCTGGGGTGCGTAAAGCAACAGAGGTAAACCAGACAGATAATTGAGAGCCTTACTGTGAAAGGATAACACTATGAAGAAACACATCTGTTGCAGTACTAAGAATGAATGAATGACAGCAATTGTTGGGAGAATCTACAAGATAAATGCTCGTGTATTTGTTTACCCTTGATTCTGGCTGGGTAAGGGCAAAAGGTTTGAATTTTAGTGAAACCCAAGTTTTACATTTTTTTTAATCTACTGCTATTGTATTTGTGTGGATATAAAGATAATTTCCCCGTTTTTAATAAAAGGATTATGCCAGGTATGTAGTTCCTGTTCAACTAAAACGACTCGCCTCTTCGTTGATGTAAATGTAACAAGAATTTCAGTTCGTTAATTGAAATGCATGTCAGCCAATTAGTCCAGTAGTCAGTTAAATTGTTGGCAAGTTGGTCTCGCTTTGGAATGCAAAACGGCAGTAACCAACGGCGTTTCCAATGGGTTGCGGGGAGAGGATTTTTGACGCAACAGACACAAAAAATCTTTGATTGTTCCACAGATTCTCCCCTGAAGCCTCACAGTCGATTACAGCGCAGGAAGTCTAGGAGTCCTGGGCGCTCGACGTATATATAGCCTATATATATATATATATATATATATATATATATATATATATATATATATATATATATATATATATATATATATATATATATATATATATATATATATATATATATATATATATATTTATTTATTTATTTATTTATTTATTTATTTATATAGACTATTGGTGTCCATCGGGAGAGTTTAATCTTCACTACCAACAAGAGAACGAGAACTAATGGTAACTTCTTTTGTGGGTTTTTTATTTACCTTAACATTTCGCATTGAAATAATAAAAAGAGGCATACCCTATTTAAATCCTAAATTGCTACATCTCACTATATTCACAGGATAGCCATCAAACTTGCTTGCAGAAACAGTGAAAATGGTTAGTAAATGGAAAAATATCACATAATTATTCAAAGACTTGGTCTCAGATTGTGTATACTGCAAGAGAGAATATTAAGCAACACCTGAACCTTAAACCTAAGAATGAATAAGGCTGCTCTTCTTTCTTACAGAAGACAAACAAGCTACCGGCACTGCTGAATTCTTTGACACAGTCCTACTACAACTGGTTGAGTTTACCAGCGCTTTGAAGAAGACGTCTGTGAGAGCTGGGGACTCAGAGCAGACAAGAACCTGTTTGCCAGATTGCTATAGTCATTGCCCAGAACCGGAAGACTGATATCGGAGAATTTTTGAAGCATGAACTCTAGCCAATGTCATGGTCTTTAGCTGTCATGCATAGTTCACTGACTCAGACAGACGAGACCTATGAGGGTGGAGGCGCCACCTACCTTACCTCTGCTGACACCTGTAATAATAGACGCTATGGCCATGCTTCAGACACCTACTAGAATATCCAATAAATTCTGTGAGCCGGCCGAACTAGTGTTGGGTGGAATTATTCCTTAGACAAGAGATACATGATGCATTGAGCCTGTTGGAGACCAGTACACCCGCAAATATTTATCAAGAACACCGAAAGGCAAAAGCGAGTCGCAATGGTCAGCTTGTTGTTCATATCAAATTTGACAACTATGACACTCACGAGAACAGACGATGTTTTGGGGTATCGGAAATAATGCGGGTCTCCTCTACTTCCTTTAGGTGAATGGACCACTGATTTATATTCTGAAAACACTGAAGATCATACTACCTGCTGTACACTGACATTCTGGCCCTGTGTAAAGCTCGCTGAGAATGATGGAGTGACGACTGAACAGGAAGAGGAAGATGATAGCATTGGTCTGCATCTACGCCAGGCTTCCCATAGCGGCCATATCAAGTCCTCCGATACAGATGTTGAACTACTATCCTCGCAACACCAACCTGACGTGCATGCAGTGATTGTCTTCATCCATTGTGAAACACGAACTGAAACACGAGGCTTCCTAGGTGTGTGTCAACTCCGTAAATATAAACCCTGCAGATCTCTTAAGTGACCTCCATGTACTAACAACTTGTGACAGACAGACAGACAGCCAGACAGACAAACATACAGACAGACAGACAGACAGAAGAAGATTGAAGACAGTAAAATAACGAAAGGCGAGAGAAACGTACCCTAATGAGCCTTAAACCAAATCAACTTCCACATAATTGGCAGCTGACGAACCCAAACTCAGTTCGAAACTCCCCAGAATTTAAGCCATTATGCCAGCGACCTCCTAACTAAAATAGCCTTGCTACATTATGGAATATCGCCGCTGTCGGGAGATGGCAAGGAAGATTGCATTCGCTGTCGTAATATTTCCAACATATACGATTCATTCCGGTAAAGTTCCGTGTTTCTTATTCTTTTTCGCATAAATTTACGAGTTACTGCTAATGGGGATACACGAACTCGTTGTCATATCGTGCTGACGTAGATTGTTACTGAGGCTGTGAGAGTATACTTACCAGAGGTTATTAACGAGAAGGAGTTCAGAGCCACAAGCGTCACGCGCAAGATTGGAAGTACATCAAAAAGGTTGAAAAATGAGGAATATTTATTAAGAAAATATCCTTCTATTTTTCAGGTTAACACTTTGGGTAAATATGGAAGATTAATATTATGCGAAGATGAAGCTAAAAAAAACTTATGATAAATTGTGAGTATAAAACGTTAATTATATTCATGAATTGGATTATCCCTTAACTAAACATCCTCAGCTGAATGAACTCTGCAGATTTATGAGGTCAACTGTCGGCCAAGACCATCTAATATCGGTAATGTATTGAAGCCTTTTGATATATTCTCCGCCCGTATAGTGATGCCTTATAGATTAACATTTGTACCGCTACGCTTTATGGTCAGTGTGGTGTAAGAGTATGATACAGTACAGTATTAAAATGTGCCGTTGTATATCCATCGGTCTATCGATTTATATAATATATCCTTGAAAGTTTCTGTGTGTATATAAGTATTCAGGTATGTATGCGTGTGTATGTTTTCAGTACGTATGCAAGTTTACTACAATAACAACAATACAACTATAGAGATTACTTCAGAATCCACACACACATACACACACACACACACACACACACACACACACACACACACACACACACACACACACACACACACACACACACACACACACACACACACACACACACACACACACACACACACACACACACACACACACACACACACACACACACACACACACACACATACACACACACACACACTAATTTACCTTCATTTACGAGACCCATTTACTCATGACGTAGGGAAGTTCCTCCATCAGCAACATCATGCCGGCACGATTGACTTTGAGACAGTATATAACTTGATGGATCAGTCTTGCCCGTTTAAGAGAAATATGTCATCATGCTTCTTATGAGCTCTATATCATCTTATAAGACTTGTTCTGATATTCTATGGTTGTACAGGTGAGTCATAAATATCCTCAATGACACCTGTAGAGAAGTTTCATCATTGGTATAATTGGGGCTAAATAATATATTCATAACAGTATAATTACGCTTGGTGATAGGTGATATGCCTTGAAATTACATGACTTTCAATTGTGTTATGATATCATGTTTAATGCTTCGTACATTTCAATCATGTTATTAGTTGTTGCTTTTTACAATTATGCAGAGTCAATATAATATTCTTTAAAATGGTTTACGTACGAGATATTTAGAAAGTCAGTTTACCTTTAGATATTTTATCCCACTAAGGGCGAGATGAGAACATCATCTCCCCTGTGAAGAAACTTTACATAGTATACGAAACCTTACGTCAGCCATTATAGTCGCCGACATAGGAAAAGCATTCATCACAAATCCCTACGCTAGTGTTTGCTTCCTGCCAGAGATGAGTGATGAATGATCTTCCCTCTCACTGAGTTATGACTTACATGACGGGCGATGGTGGTGGTGATGGTAGTGGTGGTGGTGAGGGGAGGGGATGGTGATGATCTATTAACTATAATCACGGGGGGACTTGTTTACACTCCCCTGCCAAGATAATAATATAATTGTAGAATGTTTTTTTTTTTTTTTGGGGGGGGGATATGAGGGAAATTTTTCGTTATTTTAATATTTCCAGGTGACTGATTGTTTTTAATGGCTGATGTTGATGGTAGAAATCGTTTTATATAATGCTGAATTCTGATCTTGATTTCCTTGAGTTGATAAATGGATTGATATATTTTGTTGTTAGGTTAGGTTAGGTTAGGTTAGGTTAGGTTACGTTACGTTACGTTACGTTACATTACGTTAAGTTACGTTACGTTGGACTAGAGTTGCTAAGATTAGGTTTGTTTTGATTACGTTAGGATGATTTACTCGACTGATGAGAAAACTTTATCACAAAAATTCTTATCATTCAAGAGCTTAATAAACTTAGACAATATAGCTCATTATCACAGAATTTAATGCTAATGTAACCGACTTTTTAGACTAAATATGCTACCACGTCAGCCAAGTCCAACGAAATAAATTGAGTAAGATCATGTTCGTGTTTGTAAGAGAAAATTCCAATTAAAAAAAATGAATATAAAAAATTATATAAAGTTCTCTTTAATATCCTGACTACATGAGGAGACTACACTTTTACAGTTGAAGATATTATTTACACTTTCTGGAAATACTTCGTTCTACTTAACCACGTTTTCTACATTTTTAAACACAATAACAAGTACTCGTTACATTCATTAATTTATATGTGAAATAAATCTGAAATGCATTATCCGATTAAGAATAAACTACTGGATGTAATTTCTAACATACTAACATTATGAATTTCCCGAAGGTGTATTTTTGATAAGAATATTCCATGTTATCACGATTTTCAAGAAGCTGAATAATAATGGCTGTTATTTTGATAATGACGGATGGATGACAGCGGGGGAGGAGCAGCAGCCTTGATGGAGATGGATTGTGGAGCTTGGGAGGAAGATTGTGGAGCTGGGAGGAGGATTGTGGAGCTTGGGAGGAGGATTGTGGAGCTGGGAAGAGGATTGTGGAGCTTGGAGGGGGATTGTGGAGCCGGGAGGAGGATTGTGGAGCGGGGAGGAGGATTGTGGAGCTTGGGAGGAGGATTGTGGAGCTGGGAAGAGGATTGTGGAGCTTGAGGGGGATTGTGGAGCCAGGAGGAGGATTGTGGAGCAGGGAAGAGGATTGTGGAGCTGGGAGGAGGATTATGGAGCTGGGAGGAGGATTATGGAGCTGGGAAGAGGATTGTGGAGCGGGGAGGAGGATTGTGGGCTGGGAGGAGGATTGTGGAGCTTGGAGGATTGTGGAGCCAGGAGGAGGATTGTGGAGCTGGGAGGAAGATTGTGGAGCTGGGAGGAGGTTTGTAAAGCTGGGAGGAGGATTGTGGAGCTGGGAGGAGGATTGTGGAGCTTGGGAGGAGGATTGTGGAGCTGGGAGGAGAATTGTGGAGCTGGGAGGAGGATTGTAGAGCTTGGGAGGAGGATTGTGGAGCTGGGGGCAAACAAGGAGGTGGGGAACAGACCGTACTATGAAAAGCAACCAATAACAAGAACAAGAACAAAAGGAGTACAAGAAGCAGTAGAAGTATAGAGACGAGAACAAATAAAAGGAACATGAAGAACAGGGAACAATAACATAGAAGAATAAAAGAAGTAAAGGAATTAGATAAATGAGGAAAGAAAAAGGAAGAAAACAACAATAATAAATTTGACACTAAAAAGAGAGCATCATAAAGGCTGTCGTCACAACATCCAAAATAATTACGAAGAAAAACAAAAAACAAATCAGAGTCAAAGTATTAAAACTTTCTCGCGTGGATTAAAAAAAAAATGACAGTGAGCAATACTTAATCATTGGGTGAGTTAAGCGACACTTTAAACCAACATCCCTCACGTGTGGAAGATGTCCATCAATCAGATCAAGAAAGGCGGAAATTAAGTTGACTAGACGAAGCTTAAATCCTCTACAGTACAATTTTTTTCTTTCGTTTTTTTTTCTCAGTGATATTTTGTTATTTTTGGGGGGTAACTTTTAATGTTTATGGATATCGATCTATTTTGAAGTAGATTAAATCATTATTAAAATTTACTTATTTTGTTTATCGTCATATATGAGTAATTTATACACTTACAATATTGTGTATACTTATATTATACCACAATATATAGATTAAGGTATATAACTGACAACTTATATTATATTATACTCTATTTTCATCTGTGGTTTGATATACTGTATGATAGATAATACCTATATTTATACGGTTATATAAAGGCTTAAATATATATATATGGCCAATACCTCCACAATGCCGCCTTATAATATAGTCATATAAGACGAGCATATAGGAAGCTATATAAACATTATATAAGGTAACATAACATGGCATTAATTCTCTCTCTCTCTCTCTCTCTCTCTCTCTCTCTCTCTCTCTCTCTCTCTCTCTCTGCCTGAGTATAATTTCCTCCTTCATACAATATAGATACACAAGCCATCAAGTCATTTAATAAACATTGTTTCTTTCATACAATAAACTTATGTAAAGTCAAACGCTAATTATTTTTCATGTTGATAAAATGATTAATTAGTGCGATTGTAGATTTTTTTTTTTTTTTTTAAATGAAATATAAACTCTCTTCACTATGTATGTATGCATGTACGTATGTATGTATGTATGTATGTATGTATGTATGTATGTATGTATGTATGCATGTATGTATGTATGTATGTATGTATGTATGTATGTATGCATGTATGTATGTATGTATGTATGTGTGTATGTATGTATGTATGTATGTATGTAGTTTTTTTCAACGTGTTTATAATTAATATATGCAAAGGTGTTGTTGTTTTTGGTTATGTTTTTTTAAATATTGTGTTTTGTCATATATAGGTTATATATACAGTAATTTATGTTGTTTTATTTATTTGGGTGGGTATGGTGACGATAGTGTGGAAATAATACAAAAACATGCAGTTGTTTATCTGTGTGTGTGTGTGTGTGTGTGTGTGTGTGTGTGTGTGTGTCTGCCATCCTATGACTAAGTCGGACAGCAACTCATCAACCTATGTGATTCATCATACCTTCAAAACCTGACCCAATCTGGCTGGCCCGTGTGAAGGCTTGATCTCCGAGGTGCAGCAAGAAGGAAAATTATACCAGAGAGTCGGGGAGAAGGAGCGAGAGGAACTGATATCTTCACTGTCAATATTCCTGGGGAAATATGAGGTCTTCACTATTCCAATACCAATGTCAGCAAATACCTACTAAATCAAAATTCAATAACTCGATTTTTACCTTCAGCCTACTGTCTCCTCGTCTCCTTTGATCGATTTTTTGAAGCATAGTGGTTCAGTGCGTTGGGTTCGGGGGTTCGGTTGCTGCCACTCTAACTTGTCACTCAATAAACATAAAAAGAGATAGAGCGTATTACTTGTCACCCAAAGGCCATCTTGGTTTATGGTTCATTCCGTGGGGTAATTCCTCTATGTTAACCTGTATGATAAGGTTAACATACAACGGAAGTAATGATAAATAAGGCGGGTATCATACACTCACAGGAAGACAGGTGCAGTATGTGTGGTGAAGACATGAGCCGAGTCTTCCTGGAGGATCAGTTCCACCTATTTATAATCTCAGTCGTCTGTCTCAACTTTTCCTCCCGTAATGAAATGAATTAAATCAAGTGACGTAACAAAGATGCCTGGACGTAATGGTTAAAAAGGCTTGTATTATCGTCTCTCATATGACCAAGCGTATTCAGGGTTCATTCTTTATATAAACAATAAGCGAATTAGAACTCTTTACAGCAGGGAATTGTTTTGTTATTTGGTGCGTGACAATTTGGATGGAAATAACCAATACCATGATGATGTTCTTTTTTAGGTATTGGTAAAATTGTATTGGTAATCGCCTGTTATTGGTTTAAGACTAAGTGAAATGTAGTGACCCACTCTCTACACCTCACAAAGGCAAGTGTTTATCCTACAAAACAGCTATTTTATTTTATTTTATTGCATTTTATTTTATTTTACATTATTTTATTAATTTTTGGAGGGGTGAGAAGGGGGAGGGAAGGGGGTTATATAAGAACATTGGGTGAGAGTTATTTGCGTAATTTGACTTGAAAAAAAAATGATATAAACAGAAAAAAAACAATAAAAAATTTATCAAAATGAGGGAAAATAATATATTAATTTTAACAACATCAGTTCTGAGACTTTATACTCGAGGGATTAAGATTGAAGTTAATGGAGTAATGGGGTGATTTATTGTGCTCTTGGAGTTACCATTGCCCTGAAGAAGTTAAGAGTTGATTGAGTGATTGATTGAGTGATTGATTGATTGATTGGGTGTGGTAATTTCATCTCTGGCAACGCAACAGCTTAGGTCATATGTTACCGAATTAAAATGTTTAGGAAAGTCCAGACAACTAACTCGTCATTAAAGGCGGATTAATACTGGGAGAAGAAATCTTCACTCCACGTCTCGTCAACAAGTCCACCACATGTGTACTGACCTTAACAAGACCACCATATGTGTACTGACCTTAACAAGACCACCACATGTGTACTGACCTTAACAAGACCACCACATGTGTACTGACCTTAACAAGACCACCACATGTGTACTGACCTTAACAAGACCACCACATGTGTACTGACCTTAACAAGACCACCACATGTGTACTGACCTTAACAAGACCACCACATGTGTACTGACCTTAACAACACCACCACATGTGTACTGACCTTAACAAGACCACCACATGTGTACTGACCTTAACAAGTCCACCGCGTCTGTTAGTCCCTCATACACCAATTACAGAAATATTGACACTCACATAATTGAATGATATTTATCTTTCATTTTTTATGGAATCTTCTCGTCCGTGTTAATAAGATTATGGTCTTTACGAGCTGATGGTTAATTGTAATAGAAATTTAATCTCGTTAAGCTGCTAATGTTCGTAGAATGTTTTTCCTGTTTATTTGTGTGTTTTTTTTTCAATACTCGCTGTGTGTAGTTGGTGATATGATGCTTAAATGATTCATTGATCTTTTCTGTATCTGTGTAAATATATGTTGTATATTTAAATACTTTCAAAATAAAATCTCATAATATAAACCTGTGTCATTTGTTAGAGTCTATAAACATCTGCAAATTTCTCTCCTTTTCTTCTGGTAGACTTTTGACATTGCAATAGTATCTAAGGTCACGAATAACCTAAGCTAACCAAATGAAACGTAACCAAACGTAACCTAACCTAATATCATGGATCTATGTGTGTACTGTATTGGGTCCGCCGTCCAAAACATTGTAGTCTCCTGCTCACCACACACACACACACACACACACACACACACACACACACACACACACACACACACACACACCCATCAACTGTTTTCCCACCAAAATTTCTACGCTGACTGAATGATCGCAGCGACGGGTCCCTGCTCTCTTTATCTTAGTTAAGAAGACCCCGGGGAAATTAGTAGGCCGACACTTCATTACTCTCTGTTGCAAGTAGCCCGAGCAAATGCCCTTGAGGAGCTCCCTAATATTTACGTGTTCACTTTCCTCAAGGCCGCATGCATTAATATATTCAAGGTTGATGCAAGAATAATGTCTGGAGAGCCCGAGGTAAAATTTTGAACACACAGGAAAAGGGAGGAAATTCGCCTCTCAGTTTTAAAGTTAATATATTGTTGTCTAAAGGATAAAAATTTTCAAAGATTGGTATTCTATCTGTGATCATTATTCTTTCTTGGAGAAATTAAGAAAAATGGCATTGTCTTAGTACACATTTGTCTTTGTGAGTGAATCATATTCTGCCATTATCTTGTGTCACGGGACAGCTGAAGTAAATATATATGCAAGAGGAGAACCACAAGCACGGCCAGTTCCATCACTCTCAGCGCTGAAGCTCCTTTCCTGGTGTTTTGACAGATCCACCCTTGACTCTTCCACTTTCCTAAAATAAACCCACTCTCTCCACATCTCCTTCACCTTTCCGCTCCTCTGCTCTCACCGCACACCTCAACACAAACACTGACTTGGCCAATATCTCCATCTCCCTCCCTCACCTTTTCCTCATCCTCTCAATGTCAGACTGCAGTAATAACATCCGCCAATATGTGTGTGTGTGTGTGTGTGTGTGTGTATGTGTGTGTGTGTGCACCCTTTTTTCTTATGTGTTGTTGAAGGCAAACGCTCACCTGCTCGTTTACCAGTAAATTAAATTTTAATGAAAAAAAGGTTAAGGCTTAGACACACCTCACCAATTTGTGTCTTGGTGTAAAGGCATACATAAGATTTCAATTCACACACACACACACACACACACACACACACACACACACACACACACTCTATACTTCAATCAATAGCAAGTGCTTCTTCCAGGTCAATCCCAGTTGAAGGACTCTCACACAGCCTCTCCTGTCCATTGGTCACCTCCAGGCTTTCTATTTCCATAAATCCATCTGGTAGTTGATCCAATTAGGGAGAAGAATTTTTTTATCTCGTGGGATCCAATGGAGGATTTATTTTAAGTGTTCACTGTTCAGATGTTCTTTAAGTTGTATCTTCTTGCGTCCTGTTCTCGGTGTTCTCTCCTGTTCCCTTCTTCTCTCCTGTTCTCGGTGTTCTATTCATCTTTATATCTCCCATAATTGTCCAGGTAACCGGGAGTTCTTGTACGTGCTCTTAGTTCAATTGACATGTTCTATATACACAAATGAACGCTGATAGCACTCACTGTTCAAATACTCTTGGTTGATATATGACTAAGATTCATTCACCCGTTGAGTGGTAGGGATTTCTCTCAGCTGAATAAAATCATCTGGTGTTACCTAAGAGCGATACCACTCCTCAAAGGGTTAAAAACACTCCAGCTCATTTTAACCCTATAATTTCACTTGACTGGTTCTTTAGATGACACTCCCATTAAAAATATGAAGAGGTCTATATTTCCTGCCTTTTGTTTTCGGATTATGACAAACTAAGAGAAGGATTTTTTTTGTTTTTAACCTATTGGATAATCACTCCTGACACTGTATGTATGTATGTATGTATGTATGTATGTATGTATGTATGTATGTATTATATGAATTTATTATATAAAAACATTGTAAACGTGTACTTAATGCAATAAAGCGCAGCCGTGTTAATTTGTCAGATAAACAAACTGGTCGATCTTTTTCTCTTTCCTCTATAACTAATAATAAAAAGACACCCAGCCTCTTTTTAAAGTATGACCGGATATACAGATCACTTAGTAAACAAAAGGTAATTAAATAATCCATAAAAAATAACGTAAAGGTCACTTGTTACACGTAGGCGCTGGGACGGAGAACTTGACTTCTCTTGAACTTTTGATGTTTTCACTTAGTTTAGAATTCAGCTCATTTAGAAACCCCAAGAGCCATTCATCACCGCAGTCAAGAGTCTCTCATGTTACTGACGTTAAAGGTTCCATAAGATGATGTTCTTTTTAAATTTCTCAATGGTGTACCCTACCCACTCCAAGATAAAGAGATTCCACCTTGTAAAGAGATGCATGTATAATCCACCGCCTCCTGTCTTTTGCCTTTACAAGCAAAGAAGATTATGCCATTGAAGCATTTTACGGACTATAAGGTTGATGGAGATTAGATTTTCTCTTCTTTCCATGATGAGCGGTGAAAAAAAAGTCCTTTACCATCGTGGATTTACCTGCACCTGCCGTACCACGTGATGAATCTAGTCCAATTAAGATCTTAAAAATTACATCAGCCAGGTGGTAGACTGCTACACCTGAACTTGTATATCATGTATAAAGGTGACGAGGTGGAGAGGCTTAACAATACGCCAGGTATGACGAAAGCCGAAGGAGGAGTCTACAGAGGCTACCAAATTATCTCGAACGTGAAGGACACAAAGGATTTACTGATGGTAGCCAGTCTCTGCCTCTCTCACGGGATAAATATGTCCTTGAACACACCTGGGAAATAAAGTTCTGTCTGACAACTCACACAAATGCTTTCATCACTGCGTCATTTCTTTAAACAAACACTCCCACACACTCTTACCCTCACATTAACACTCCCTCTCACTATCACTCCCTTACATCAAACTCATTCATACCAAACTCCCTCAAAAAAACACTCCCTTACACTCGCCCGCACCAACACTCCCTCACACTCCAACCGACTGATGGCACCGGTGCCAGACAGCCCCTGAGGGAGGTCTCGACTATTTGTTCTCTCAGTAATCTCCTGGAGACTGAACTGAGGTTCTGGTGTAAAATGGACTCACTTGAGGACTCACCTGTTGGAGGACCCACCTGTTGGAGGACCCACCTGTTGGAGGACCCACCTGTTGGGGGGCTATACAATATATGTTTGATGATCTAAAAGCACGATTAGTCACCTATTGGAAAAAACAACTGCTAGAAGACCCACCTGCTGGAGGACCGACCAACTGTAAGAGTTACCCACTAGAAGAACCACCTACTAGAAGAACCACCTACTGGAAGAACCACTTACTGGAAGAACCACCTACTAGAAGAACCACCTACTGGAAGAACCACCTACTGGAAGAACCACCTACTAGAAGAACCACCTACTGGAAGAACCACTTACTGGAAGAACCACCCACTAGAAGAACCACCTACTAGAAGAACTACTTACTGGAAAACCCACCTACTAGAAGAATCACCTACTGGAAGAACCACCTACTGGAAGAACCACCTGGAAGAACTGGAAGAAGACCACCCACTAGAAGAACCACCTACTAGAAGAACTACTTACTGGAAAACCCACCTACTAGAAGAATCACCTACTGGAAGAACGGAAAGAATCACCTACTGGAAGAACCACCTGCTAGCCACCTGCTGGAGGACCGACCAGCTGTTCAGGAATACTGAAGAACCACCTACTGAAGAACCACTTACTGGAAGAACCACCTACTAGAAGAACCACCTACTGGAAGAACCACCTACTGAAGAACCACCTACTGAAGAACCACCTACTGGAAGAACCACTTACTGGAAGAACCACCCACTAGAAGAACCACCTACTAGAAGAACTACTTACTGGAAAACCCACCTACTAGAAGAATCACCTACTGGAAGAACCACCTACTGGACCTACTGGAAGAATCACCTACTGGAAGAAGCACCTGCTAGAAGACCCACCTGCTGGAGGACCGACCAGCTATAAGAGTCACCCACTAGAAGAACCACCTACTAGAAGAACCACCTACTGGAAGAACCACCTACTAGAAGAACCACCTACTAGAAGAACCACCTACTAGAAGAACCACCTACTGGAAGAACCACCTACTGGAAGACTCACCTACTGAAACACCCAGCAGCGGAGAAAGATAGCTTGGGGAATTTAGGAATAATGAGGCTGGGGACCTTTGGTAACAAGGTCGAGAGATACTCGGGTAGTCGATCCCGGAAAGCGAAATGCGCAAGAGATGGAGAATAAAGAAGGTGAATTGGAAGAGGAGAGCTGATAGAATACTGGAATAAGAGGAACTGGGGATCACAAAGCCACTAGACAGAATAATTGATAACGAGGAGGTCACAGGGGTAGCAAGAAAGAAAGACCAAAATATAGAAATGAATAGACAAACAGGAAGGGAAGAAAATATCACGTGATGTTTTCTTTAGAGATAAGGAAGAAAAATTAATTCAATAAAGTCATGGAAAAATAAACTCAAATGAATAAATTTTGGGGGGATGATCAGGCAAACACATAAGAGATAACAGGCGAGCGTATTATCAGAGGAGGAAGAATAACTAGAATAAAAAACATTAGTTCAAACAGAAGTCAATTGGCCGACCTCAAACCTAACCCCTTGTGGACGGTGTCGCCTCCAAGCTGAATAAAATCGTCTGGCGGTAGTGAAGGGAGTAAGTGAGGTAATCCAAATCCCTTATTGAGAATAGTTGAGTCTCGTGGTAGTCCAACTTTAAACTTAGTGAAGGGAGTGTTTGAGTTGGTGTGTGTGTGTGTGTGTGTGTGTGTGTGTGTGTGTGTGTGTGTGTGTGTGTGTGTGTGTGTGTGTGTGTGTGTGTGTGTGTGTGTGTGTGTGTGTGTGTGTGTGTGTGTGTGTGTGTGGAGGCAAGGCAAGATTAAAGCACCTTGGTGGTGATGTTAGTAGGAAGACAATGTAATTATATATGTGTGTGTGTGTGTGTGTGTGTGTGTGTGTGTGTGTGTGTGTGTGTGTGTGTGTGTGTGTGTGTGTGTGTGTGTGTGTGTGTGAGGCAAGGCAAGATTAAAGCACCTTGGTGGTGATGTTAGTGTAGGAAGACAATGTAATTATATATGTGTGTGTGTGTGTGTGTGTGTGTGTGTGTGTGTGTGTGTGTGTGTGTTTTCGTCTTCGCCTCCCTTGTTCTCCCTGCTCTGGTGTTGGTGCTGAAGACAATATAATTATAGGTGCTGCCTCCTCGCCTTCCTTGAGCTGGGGTTTATTAGTCCGCGAACACAATATTGTTATACTTGTGTTTTGTCTTCACTTCCCCTGTCTTCCCTGCTGGTGGTGTCAGTGACGGAAGACAATTGTAATCATACATGTTGTTTTCATTTTGTCTTGTTCTGAGGATGTTTCTCGTAACACACAATATAATTACATGAATATTGTATCTTTACGTATGTATGTATGTATGTATGTATGTATGTATGTATGTATGTATGTATGTATGTATGTATGTATGTATGTATGTCTGTATGTATGTATGTATTCACCACGACTAAGACAACAGATTGAATCCCTTGCACATGAACGGTAACAGGAATGAGCAACAGACAATCTCATTAATAATTCAAACATTTTCAATAATATGGGAACTGAAAATATTAATTGTGTCATACGTAAGAAAACTTATATGTTGGGTGACACAATGAGAATAAAATGTGTTAGTTAAGTTAATTATAATGAATATTTAACTTCTTGATCGCAAATCCTGAAAATTTTGAGCACGATTACTTAACTTATGAAGACGATGACCTAACCCTTTGAACACGGGAACAACCCCCTACAGTAGGCCTATACTTAAGACAACAATACAACATTAAAAATCGACTAAAGCAGATCATTAGGTATTAACAATATATTACCGATTCACCCATGACTTATATTTGCAGCGTCTGGGACGAGGTGATTAGTGACCCCCACGCCCCCCACCTGTAACTTGAAGCAATATTTGAGGTTCTTCGGTGGTGTGGTTAATCATGGAGTAATTCCCCTGCAGTGGATGAGGGAATGATTGACTGTGTGACATCTGGGAAGTTTAATCTAGAGTCGAGATCAGTAAAGATATTGGAAGAGAGAGAGAGAGAGAGAGAGAGAGAGAGAGAGAGAGAGAGAGAGAGAGAGAGAGAGAGAGAGAGAGAGAGAGAGAGAGAGGCGAGAGAGAGAGAGAGAGAGAGAGAGAGGCGAGAGAGAGAGAGAGAGAGAGAGAGAGAGAGAGAGAGAGAGAGAGAGAGAGAGAGAGAGAGAGAGAGAGAGAGAGAGAGAGAGAGACTGGGAAAGATAATTAGAGGAAGGTTGAAGTAGAAACAAAGCTAAATGGAAAGAGAAAAGAGTAAGAGAAAGTGTCAGAGAAAGAGAGAAGAAAACAGATAGAGAGACCTCTAGTGATTGGCTCTTTCCTAACCTTTATCTCCTGTTTTTCTTATCCTTGTTTTCTTTTAATATTTTCTTCCTGAATTTTCTATGATTCACTTTTATTTCTAAGTCTCTTAACAGAAGTTCTTCCTAAACTCAAATAGTCCCCTCCCCCTAATCTCATTCCTTTAAATCAAATTATTTCTCATTTCACCTTTAGATTCACTAATATCTCCTCCTATATACCTGAAGGCCAGTTAGGAGTAGCATGGAGTTTAGCACAGTCAATGCCAACCCACGGTATACAGAGCGTCACTATGGCCATGCAGCATTGATTTAGTTCGCTTTTCATTTCTCAGACTGTTCAAAGTCAGATAGCCAGTCTCACTTGGGTTGAATGGGCCCGACTAACTCAGTGGTCGGCTTCTGAGTGCAAACCGACGACCTTTCCAAGAGGAGGTAAGTGGTTTGTTGACTGTCTCTCCCCTGCCACCCTCCATCATCCCTAAATCTTGTCAATAAATATCTACTAAACCCATTTGTTTCCCTGTTCCTTCCTCTTCCTCTCCCTCCTCACTATACATCTAACGTGTAGGTCCTCCCGTAGGTGTGTACTCCATCAGGTGGGTCCTTCAGTAGGTAGATCTCCTGTCACATCAGACTTCCACCATAACACCTCAGGTTAGTCTCCAGGAGATTACTGAGAGAACAAATAGTTAAGACTCCCTCTGGGGATGCTTGGTGCCGGAGTATTGGTGAGAAGAGAATATTGTTGTGAGAGAGTGAGGGAGTATTGTTGCGAGGGAGTATTGTTGTGAAAGAGAGTGAGGGAGTATTGTTGTGAGAGAGAGTGAGGGAGTATTGTTGTGAGAGAGAGTGAGGGAGTATTGTTGCGAGGGAGTATTGTTGTGAGAGAGAGGAGGGTGAGAGAGAGTATTAAGGGAGTGTGTGAGGGGAGTGTTGTGAGGGAGAGAGTGGGGGAGTTGTTGCGGGGGAGTATTGTGTGTGAGAGAGAGAGTGAGGAGTATGAGGGAGTGTTGCGAGGTGTGTGTGAGTGGGGGTTGTTGTTGCGAGGAGTGTTGTTGTGAGAGGTGAGGAGTATTGTTGTGAGAGAGTGAGGGAGTGTGTTGCGAGGTGCTTGTTGTGAGAGAGTGAGGGAGTTGTTGCAGGAGGGAGTATTGTTGTGAGGAGAGAGTGTTGTGAGGGCGGGAGTATTGGTTGTGAGAGAGAGTGAGGGAGTGGGGAGTGTGTTGGGGGCTGGGGAGTGTGTTGTGAGGAGAGAGTGGGGAGCATTGGTGAGGGAGTGTTGTTGTGAGAGGGCAGGGGGACTAGTGGGTGTTATTTGCGAGTGTGTTTGTGAGAGTGAGGAGTGTGTTGTTGCAGGGGAGTGTGTTGTGAGAGTGAGGTGTGTTGCGAGGGAGTGTGAGAGAGAGTGAGAGTGTGTTGTGAGGAGTATTGTTGTGAGAGTGAGAGTGCGAGGGAGTATTGTTGTGAGAGAGAGTGAGGGAGCATTGTTGTGAGGGTGGGGAGTATTGTTGTGAGAGAGAGCGAGGGAGTTATTGTTGTGAGGGAGTATTGTTGTGAGGGAGTATTGTTGTGAGAGAGGGTGAGGGAGTGTGTTGCGGGGAGTGGGAGTATTGTTGTGAGAGATTGAGGAGTGTTGTTGCGAGGGTGTTGTATGAGAGGTGAGGGAGTATTGTTGTGAGAGAGAGAGGTGAGGGAGTATTGTTTGCGAGGTGTGTTGTGAGGGAGTATTGTTGTGAGAGAGTGGGAGTGTGTTGCGAGGAGTGTGTTGTTGTGAGAGAGAGAGAGTGAGGGAGCATTGTGTTGAGAGAGTGAGGGGTGTTGTTGTAGGCGTGTGTTGTGAGAGTGGGGAGTGTTGTTTGCGAGGTGTGTTGTGTGAGGAGAGTGAGGTGTGTTGCAGGAGATGTGTGAGAGGTATTGTTGTGTGAGGCTGGGGAGAGTTGTGAGGGAGTATTGTGGGGAGTGTGTTGCAGGTGAGAGTGGGGGGAGTGTGTTGCGAGGGTGTGTTTTGGCATGAGGAGAGTGAGGTGTGTGTTGAGGGAGTGTGTTGTGAGAGTGAGGGGAGTATTGTGTTGCGGGGAGTGTTGTTGTGGAGAGTGGAGAGAGTGTTGCGAGGGAGTGTTGTTGTGAGAGTGAGTATTGTTGTGAGGGAGTATTGTTGTGAGGAGAGAGTGAGGAGAGTGAGGGAGTATTGTTGTGAGAGAGAGGGAGAGGGAGTGTTGTGAGAGAGTGAGGTGAGGGAGAGGTGGGGGTGGTGTTGTGAGAGTGTTGATTGTTGTGAGGAGAGTGGGGGAGTGTGAGCTGCGAGGTGTGGAGAGAGAGTGGGGGGTGTGTGTAGTGTTGGTGGGGAGTGTGTTGCGAGGTGTTGTTGTGAGAGTGGGGGTGTTGTGAGGGAGCATTGCAGGGGTGTTGTGTGAGAGAGAGGGGAGTATTGTTGTGAGAGTGTGTTGTGATTGTTGTGAGAGGGAGTGTTGCGAGGTGTGTGTTGGAGAGAGAGTGGGGAGTGTGTTGCGGGGAGTGTATTGTGAGGTGAGGAGGAGGGAGTAGGTGTGGGGAGAGAGAGTAAGGAGTATTGTTGGTGAGGGGAGTGTTGTGCGAGAGTATTGTTGTGAGAGAGAGTGAGGGGAGCAGGGAGTATTGTTGTGAGGGGAGTGTTGTTGCGGGGAGTGTGAGAGAGGTGGTGAGGAGTGTGTTGAGGGGAGTATTGTTGTGAGAGAGTGGGGAGGGAGTATTGTTGTGAGAGAGAGTGAGGGAGTGTTGAGAGTGGGGAGTGTGTTAAGGAAGGAGGGAGATTGTTGTGAGAGTAGAGTGTTGTGAGAGTGGGGGAGTATTGTTGCGAGGGAGGTTGCGAGGAGAGAGAGTGGGAGAGAGAGTGAGGGAGCATTGTTGGTGAGGGAGCGTTGTTGCGAGGAGTATTTAGAGAGAGAGTGAGGGAGCATTGTTAGGGAATTGGTTGTGAGAGAGTGTTGCGAGGGAGTATTGTTGTGAGAGAGAGTGAGGGAGAGAGAGTGAGAGAGAGTGAGGGAGTATTGTTGGTGTTGTGAGGAGAGAAGGAGGGGAGTATTGTTGTGAGAGAGAGTGAGGGAGTATTGTTGCGAGGGAGTATTGTTGTGAGAGAGAGTGAGGGAGTATTGTTGCGAGGGAGTATTGTTGTGAGAGAGAGTGAGGGAGTATTGTTGCGAGGGAGTATTGTTGTGAGAGTCTTGGTGTAAGGGTGTGTTGGTGTAAGAAAGTGCTTCTGTGAGGGAGTGTTGGTGTGAGAGTGTTGGTGTAATGGAGTGCTGGTTGGAGGGAGTGTTGGTGTAGTGTTTCTGTGAGAGTGCTGATGTAAGGGAAAGTTGTTATGAGGGAGTGTTGTTGTGATTCGCCAAGCAGGTGAGAAATGTTGTTGTTTGTGTTTTCTCATTCTTTAGTCTCCGTCACCTGGGATTTACCTGTCCTTAGGTAAGTTAGTGAGCCGTAATGTGTTCCCCTGTGTGACTCGTTATTATCCTCTTCTCTCTCTATTCCTTTTCTTTCTTTCATTTCTCTGCCTGATTCCTTGTTCTTCTTTCTGCTTTGTCATCATCACGTTATTGCATTTTTTCCTAATTTTTTTGTATCTATGCTTTAGTATTTTTTCACAGTCCGGTATTATTGTATTTTTGTACAGCTACATTACTGTATTTCATTATTTCTTCACTACTACATTACTGCATTTTCTTTTAATTTTCTCCACTACATCATTGAATTTCTTGAATTTTCTTCAGGAGAGTTGAGACACATGTTTGTGAACCAGGAGAGTAAGGACACGTAACAACGAGCCAGTACAGTCACATGTTGATGACTAATATGAGTTGTACACCTGATATCTGAGCACCGTTAACACTCCAAGTATTACCGGACATATTCCTCAAGCATAATGAGCCCCTCGCCAGACGCCACCTCCTCATTCACGGGTGTTCCTGGGAAAAGTATGATTCCGTTAATTCAGGCGATTAAATTAAGCGGGTGCAGTAAGTAGAGCGGAGGTGTACAGACAATAGCATCTCGGGGTGGCGTCTAGCAAGGGATGAGGGTGACGGTGGTGTGATTTTGAACTTCGAAAACAGATCTGTGCATATCTCATCTTAAAGAATAGAAATAATACTATATAATACCAAACTATAGATATTATTTAATACTGCGTAATATTATATAATGCTTCTAATGATAGTGATTATTGTATAGTTAAATTTTAGTCTTAGTTTGAAAGATTTTTTTTTTGTCTATGTTAACGAGACTGGTTGTGTTTCGTCAGTCTTGGGTACGAATTCTCATGCAAGAGAACAGGATCTTTTTCCTCACACCAGGTGATGAGAGAACGTATCTAATAATGATAGTTTCTCTTTCTTTCTTGTTTTTCGTTTTTCTCTTCTTCGTTATTCTCGTTTTCTTCGCTGCTTCTTTCCCTTGACTTCCTTTTCTTCAGTTAAATATTGTTAAGCAAAAGAGTAGGGACTGTGACGACTGCTTGACTTGGCAGCTCGTCTTGCATGAGCCGCCTCTGGAAGCTTATACCAGACAGGTAAACACGACTCAGGTGTGTGAAGCGTGCAGTGAGTGCTGATGGTGTGTACCTGCTGCGATTTTGTCCGTGTGTTTATCTTTTGACGTAAAGGTGAGAATTCTTCCGCTTTGCTTATATTTTCGTCGCCCAGTGGATGTTGCCACCGAGCCTTGTTTACTTTACACACACACACACACACACACACATACACACACATACACACACACAAGAGTTGCTTTTGTGTGGTTCTCTTCTCTTCAGCGTTAAAGATCAGGACTATTTTCGTTTACTTTTTTTGGGTCAACACACATAGTTACTTCTGTACTTTAGTTTTCTTTTTGACAAAATGTTATGAATATTTTAGAAAGTTTTAGTTTCAAGGCAAAAAAATCTCAAACGTTCACTGCATCAACAATAAGACAAAATGAACGAGAGATCTGAAGGAAGTTGTATTGCTAATTAAATAATTTATTATCACCTGTAAATACTATAATGACGAGCAACATTTATTATTACGAAACAATGAGTCATTTCACAACCAGGCGTATCAACCATTCTGAGATGACACGACCCACAGTGCTCTTTCTGAAGGCTGTCGTGCTCAGGTGATCGAGAACTTTTTTGTCGACTGTACATAGGGTTAAAAAAAATCGGAAGCGCTGTTAAAAAAAGGTTGTGATATGGAAGCGCTGTTAAAAAAAGGTTGTGATATGTTTTCTTTTTATCGTGTGTACTTCCGTAGGCTATTTTGTTTTTCTTTCAACGATAGAAGTCAGGGTTACTTTCATTCGTTGTTCATTTTAGATTTACACTGAAATCTACACTCTTGCATTGTTTTTCTTTTAGACGATGTGTTAAGATACGTTCTTTTGTTTTGTTTTGTTTTTCATAGGGGAGAGGCATCCGTACGTTTAATTTTGACGTAATTTCAAGACTACTTTAGTTTATTTTTCCTTTTCGATGAACTGTAAAAATTTATCCTCTCAGGCGTATCTTTTTTCAACGTACGATAACATATATATTCTCGTATCCTTGACTTATCGTTCTAACGTAAGGTAAGAGTTACGTTCGTTGCTCATCTTTTGGCCTCACGGGAGGCGGGACAGTTTGCTGACTTTGTTTATATTTTATCAGTTTATCTATTTTTTCCCTTAACTCACTGTCATGTTTTGTTTGTCTTTCCAAATTCACTGTTTACTTCCCTCGTTTTACACTTTGTTTTTACTTTCCAATTGTGTTTTTGTTTTACTTCGTGTTTCTTTTATTTGTTATTGTTGAGCAGAATATCACAGAAATGAATGAACCGACTTCCATCAAATCAGACAGGTGAGGGAACTGAGACCTCATTAAAGAAACATTGAATTCTCGTAAACAATATATCAATGTGTTTGTCTACTTTTGATAATTACTAATGACACTAATTTGTGACGTAGACTTTCCTAGTATTATTGCTGTTTATTTTCTTCACACACACACACACACCAAAATATATCAAACACGAGGGCAGGATTCTAATGAAACCTGTACGGGGGAAGGTTTTGATGCTGGGTCAAAGACAAGTCCCTTTCATCAAGGTAAAGCGTTAGGCGAAACGTCAAGGTCACGGGTCGTCATCAAAGCTCAGTACACCTGGGCTTTAAATGACTCCAAATACTGTAGGACATTTAGGGGTGAATTCCAATGTTTATTTCCCGAGTCTTTATGTCCTCGTAAAGTCGGAGGTGAAGGTGGTCCCGTCTCTCTCTCTCTCTCTCTCTCTCTCTCTCTCTCTCTCTCTCTCTCTCTCTCTCTCTCTCTCTCTATCAACTTGATGGTCACTTTCCTAGTAATGATGTCGTGTAAGAGGGGTGAGTAATATTACCTGGCTGCACCTGGTTGCCCAATTAGCGCGTGTCGTGAGAATGGCCTTAGCTAGTTATGTGTTTAATTCCCCTTGGATGACCCTGTTAGCTGGAATGTTAGCTGGAAGGAAGTAAGGAGGAAGAAAAATGGCTTGAAGGAAGGAGAATGTTAGCCTGAAGAACTTGAAGATAAGGAGAGTGAGGGGAGGAGAATGTTTTTTAACACACACACACACACACACACACACACACACACACACACACCTTCCCAACATCAACACACAAAGGTATATTGGACCATCAAGAGCGTGGGTGTCGCCTGGCCTGTGAGGTCCTCCCCGGCACAAACAAGAAGCGCTCAACATGTCTCAACACGTCAAGACATGTCGGCAACTCGTCTCCCTAAATAACAAAATACGTCTGGCTTTCTGAGACCCTGGCACAATGCCGAGTACGTATGTGTGTGGTGGGGCGGGGGGTTAGTGGTGGTGTGGTTGATGTGTGGGAAGTGGTTGTGGGAGTAGTGTTGGTGATGGTGTGGTTAGTGTCGTGATGTGGTATTGGTGGTTGTGGTGGTTATGGTGGTGGTGTGGTTGGTGTCGTTGATGTGATGATGGTAATGGTGGTTATGGTGGTGTTATTGTTGGTTGTTGTTTATGTGATAGTTCTGTGGCTAGTGTCGAGATGTGGTTCTGGTGGTAATAATAATGATTGTGGTTCTTACTACGGTGTGATTAACGCGGTGATAGTAGTGATGGCAGTGAATGGTTTGATAATTATTAAAAGATTCAATTAGTTCCTGAGTTCAAATATTCGGATAACCTTCACCACCTTCCTGCCTTCTCACACACAGTCAAGTCTCTACAGCAGTTAGTTCTACATTCTTACGAATTCTTTGGACAATATCTAAGTGACACTGACAGAAAGTTTCTACCTCCAATAATTGTATTTATTGATGGACTATTGTAATTACGAAGCTATTTACTCGCTTAATGACCCTTAGCTGTTGAAACGCAGTAATGGATTATAATGTCAAAGCCAATTTAGGTGGTGTGTGGCGTCTTGGCTGTCTAGCATTGTATATGTGAGGTAAGTACACATATTTTGTTCTTATGTTGAAACTAAGTAAGTTTATATTCCTATATACATTAACGTTGCATAAAATTGTCGATTTTTTTGTTTTACCTGTTGGTATGACGAAGCAAATTTACCAGACATTTATGAACTACGTCACCTGTGGTCCTGGTGACGACAAGGAGCCTCTCATGACGTCATGCATGAGAGGCGGAGCTATGAATGTTGCTTGGTCGTATTTTTATTACTATATATATATTTCACACCAAAGCTATACCACCATTTCTCATATCTGTTTCATAAAAAGAACCAACACTATCACTGAAAAAAACATGGGAGTGAAGTTGACCTTTGACACCCATTCATTTTTTCCGTGTTTTCCTGCTCGCTCCCATAGTCAACTTTTTTGTTTAATGTGACGACACAGTTATTATCGTTCATCAGGAGACTAGGGATTGTTTTTCCTTTCAATATGAAACACTGGTTGGAGGCTTCAAAGGCGGTTTATCCCGTGAGGAAGCGCTGAGCTCTTATCTGCAACTCGTTATGAAATATTTTAGTGAACACAAGCAAGACTTTCAACATTACACGACGATCCACGCTTAAGTATCATGCAACACGCGTTATACACACAATCAACACAACACGCAACAACGCAGCACAAATATAACACACAACACACAAGACAGGAGAACTTGGCACCACAACACTACATACAACACAATATATAACACACCAGCTCACAAATCTCCAGTACAACACTACACACAATACAACACACCAAATTAACGCACAACACAGCACAGAACCCCGGCAACACAGCACACAACACAATACAGGCCCCGGCAACACAGCACACAACACAACACAGGATCCCGGCAACACAGCACACAACACAGGACACCTACAACACTACACACACACTACACTAAACACAATACAACACACCAAATTAACGTACAACACAGCACAGAACCTCGGCAACACAGCACACAACACAATACAGGCCCTGGCAACACAGCACACAACATAACACAGGATTCGGCAACACAGGACCCCGGCAACACAGCACACAACACAGCACACAACACAACACAGGTCCCCAGCAACACAGCACACAACACAGCACAACACAGGACCCCTACAACATAACACACAACACAGCAAACAACACTACACAGGTCCCCGGCAACACAGAACACAGCACAACACAGGTCCCGGCAACATAACACACAACACAGCACACAACACAGGTCCCGGCAACACAGCACACAACACAGCACTCCGGCAGCACAGCATGTATGAATCACAGTAAAGGAGTGATTCCGTGTTTTAACGTGATTGATATAGCGAGATGCAGCGAGGATTATGCTTATGACGCCACATTACGTCGTCATCTCGGTGTCGTCAGTGGTGGAGGTTTTATAAGGCACTCGCGGGGGGTTGTAGTGCCACTGATGGAAGCTTTTATATGGCATTCACAAGAGAATCTAGTGCCTCCAGGGAAGGATGTGTATAAGGCACTTGTTTAAGTGAATACACTGTGTGTGTGTGTGTCTTGTGCACTTTGGTGCCTGTGATGGAGTCCGGTGCTCCAGTTTTATTGCTAGTGTCTGGTGAACACCTTGTACCTGACACTAACACTTTAGTGTCGGGTGAACACCTTTTATATGACACTAACACTTTAGTGTCTGGTGAACACCTTGTACCTGACACTAACACTTTAGTGTCTGGTGAACACCTTGTACCTGACACTAACACTTTAGTGTCTGGTGAACACCTTTTATATGACACTAACACTTTAGTGTCTGGTGAACACCTTGTACCTGACACTAACACATTAGTGTCTGGTGAACACCTTGTACCTGACACTAACACTTTAGTGTCGGGTGAACACCTTTTATATGACACTAACACTTTAGTATCTGGTGAACACCTTGTACCTGACACTAACACTTTAGTGTCTGGTGAACACCTTGTATATGACACTAACACTTTAGTGTCTGGTGAACACCTTGTATATGACATAAACACTTTAGTGTCTGGTGAACACCTTGTACCTGACACTAACACTTTAGTGTCTGGTGAACACCTTGTATATGACATAAACACTTTAGTGTCTGGTGAACACCTTGTACCTGACACTAACACTTTAGTGTCTGGTGAACACCTTGTATATGACACTAACACTTTAGTGTCTGGTGAACACCTTGTACCTGACACTAACACTTTAGTGTCTGGTGAACACCTTGTACCTGACACTAACACTTTAGTGTTGGGTGAACACCTTGTATATGACATAAACACTTTAGTATCTGGTGAACACCTTGTACCTGACACGAACACTTTAGTGTCTGGTGAACACCTTGTATATGACACTAACACTTTAGTGTCTGGTGAACACCTTGTACCTGACACTAATACTTTTAGTATGTTCGGTGAATACTTTGTATATGTATATAAAATATTTTTTAGTGTTCTGTGAATACTTGTACTTCTGACATGTAATACTTATATTGGTGAATATTTTAGTATATTACTCAATACTTTAGTGTTCGTGAACACTTGTATAACACTAACACTTTTCAGTGTCGTACCTTGTATATGACACACTAACACTTTTAGTGTTCGTGAATTTTGTATTTGACATTTAACACTTTAGTGTCTGGTGAACACCTTGTAGACATAACACTTTAGTGTCTGGTGAACACCTTGTACCTGACACTAACACTTTAGTGTCTGGTGAACACCTTGTACCTGACACTAACACTTTAGTGTCTGGTGAACACCTTGTATATGACATAAACACTTTAGTGTCTGGTGAACACCTTGTACCTGACACTAACACTCTAGCGAGGCACAATGTAATGAACTCGTATGACATTCGTCTAGCTGGCATTAACGATAAGCCATCCTAGAACATCCCACTCAGCCGACGCTGAGTGCCACTACTCACTCTTTTAATGTGACTTTTGGTACAGGAAGTTATGGTGCACTTTAAGCTTTTTACGTGGCGTGTTATGGAAGACGCTGGTAAAGTCTCCCTGCCATTATCCCACAGTAGCTCTTGACGATGGTCCTCTATATAGCTTAAGGAAGGGATCAACACCTGAAGTTATTAAAGAAACGTGATAACTCTGCGGTGATCTGCAGCAAAACTCGGTGAGCGGTGAATAGGAGAGAGAGGGTCAGCCACATTACCTTTAAGGCCTCCTCCTTCCCATGACCGTCCAAGTGTGCACTGTACCGAATGTAGTGGCCCCTACGACGCCGGTAACCTGATCCGCGGGTGATTCAGTCTATGTTATGAAGAGCCTTACCTGCCCTGGCCACATCCACCAGTTACCGGAGACAGCAGGTAAGATACTCCACTGATGAGACCCTCTCTATAGTGACCATTTCTTAGGGTGTTTCTTGTAATAAACTGAAGGAGGTTGGCATCCATTTAAATAAGATACATACACACACACACACACACACACACACTGTCCTCTCCGTCACCACCATCACTCCGCCTTCTCACTACACCGCGTTTCTCACCTCCATCTGCCCAACTCACGTCTCCCTAATATTAGACTCCCAACAATCCTCGTCTCCTCCTCTTACACATCCAGGCACGATACGCGGCCCCTTACCCTCTCCCTTCCTCCCTCCCTCTCCCTCTCCCTCCAGCCCGCCCTCTCCCTCCCTCCCTCTCCCTCCCTCCCTCCTTCTCCTACTTGTCTCAATTCCATCATTCCATTCTCCTTACGCCTTCAATAATTTTTATTTGTGATTTCAGTTAATAATTCGGGTGGTTTTTTAGAGGTCCTGTTTTCATTTCATTCTTGTATACATTTTTAGCTGTTAACTTGGTTCCTCTCAGTATTTTTTTTTTTTAGCCTTTGATGGAGCTGTGAATAAATTAGAATATTGTTTAATTCCTTAGTATTTTTACTCTCACACACACACACACACACACGCACACACACACACACACACACACACACACACACACACACACACACACACACACACACACACACACTCCAGACCTCCTGCATCACATCTGTAATTCTCGCTTACCGCGCCTACAATTCTCTACCGCCACGCCCACAAGTCTTCACCGCCACGCCTACAAGTCTCTACCGCCACGCCCACACGTCTTCACCGCCACGCCCACACGCCCTCCCTCAACACGGCTCTGCACATCAAGTATCTGAGGCATGACGCCCACTCTAAAATGTGTGCATGACCACTCACAGCAACCACACGCCCACTTACACCTCTCTCTCTCTCTCTCTCTCTCTCTCTCTCCCCGTCACTCGACTGACGTATAATACACGGTGAGACACATTCTATCTATCTATCTATCTATCTATCGCCTCAACTCCCTCCTACTTTCCCTTTATTTTCCTCATTTCAAATTCTCTTCTCTTCCTCCTTCCCACCCTTCCTCTATCCATTGTTCCCTCCTCTCTCTCTCATCTTCCCTACCTCTTCCCTCCCTGTGTCTCTCTTTCTCCCTTCCTCTCATTCTATTTCTTCCTCTATCCCTCTCTCTTTATACATCTCTCCATCTTTCACTCTCTTCCTCCTTCTCCTCCCTTTTCTTCTTTATATATATCCTTCCATTATCCCTCTGTCCTTCTCGTTTTTCTTTCCTCTCTTTCTCCTTCTTTCCCACCACTTCTCCACCCCTTTCTCCACTTGTCTCTACCACTCTCCTCTCTCCCTCTATCTCTTCTTCCCTCTTTTTATCTCGCTTTGTCTCATCCCTACTTCTCTTTCCTCCATATGGCCTTCCCTCCCTCCCCCCTCCCTCCTTCTCCCCATCTCTCTTTAACTCCCTCCTTTTCCTCCCTCTATGCATCTATCCATCCCGTCCTCACTCCCTGTCACCTCCCCTCTCTTCTCCTCTTTCTTTCCTTCCCTCTATCTCACCTTTCCCTCCCTCTCTCCCCTTCTTCTTCACTCCTTCTCTGTCCCTCCCTCCATCCTTCCCTATCTCCATCTTTCTTTCCCGCCCTCTCTCTCCTCCTTCCTTCACTCCCTCTCTTTCCCTCCCTCCCTCTCTCCCTCCTTCATCCCCTTTCCCTTCCTCCTTCACTCCCTCTCTTCCCCTCCCTCTCTCTCCTCACCTTCATACACTCTCCTGGTCTTGTGGTCACTGCATATTACGCGAGTCATTAAGGTAAGTAGCCCAATATTTGCACAGGTAATGGATCGTCCCTTATAGCTAGTGTGGTCGTCTCGTTTAACTAATATGGTCGTTTATATTGCCCGGTGTAGTCGTTCCTCTTACCTGTGGGTGGTGGGGGGGGGTGGTTCATAATCTTAAGTGGTCGTGCCTATTAGCCATTACGATCGGTTACTCCTTGTTAGCCAATGAGGTTTATTCTCCCTTGTTGTTGTTGATGTGGTGGTTTATCTGAGTCTATTGGTCGTCCTAAATTGTTATTGAGGTCGTGCTGAGGTTGTGTTGAGGTTGTGTTGAGGTTGTGTTGAGGTTGTGGTTGAGGTCGTGTTAAGGTCGTGTAGAGGTCGTATTGAGGTCGCGTTCTTTAGGTAGTGAGGGATACTGTCGACATCTCCAATCAGAGGTCGTCTCTCTCTCTCTCTCTCTCTCTCTCTCTCTCTCTCTCTCTCTCTCTCTCTCTGAAGAGTGAGAGGTGACCTGGTGAATGTCTGGTGACCTGAGGAGTGAGTGATGACCTGAGATGAGGAGTAGGGGACAGATAAGAAGAAGAGGAGGAAGAAGAGGAGGAGAAGGAGGAGGAAGAGAAGGAGGCGGTGTGAGGTGAGGAGCAAATGTCCCTATCTTCCTCCTTCCACCCTTCTCCTACCACCTATCCCCCATTCCCTACCCCCTCCCCATTCTTTCACCTGGACACGTACGTTTCCTTCCTCACCAATCTTTGCTGGACGCATCCCTCCCAGAGCCTTTTTTTCTGCCATATATCACGACGTGTCCTTCTTGTACAATATATCTGGCTTTGTCGTGCCATCCTAGGAACGTGCTTATTTCCGTGTCCATCCTAGCCTTCCGTGTCTTTTCCTAGCATGTGTTATTTATTTCCGTGCCAATATGTGATGTTCCGTGCATCTCTCTTGGCTTCCGTACACCTACCTAGCCTTCCGTGCACCTTTCTAGGCTTCCGTGCACCTCACTAGGCTTCGTACACCTCCCTATCCTTCATGCACCTCCCTAGCCTTCCGTACACTTCCCAAGCCTTCCGTGCACCTCTCTAGTCTTCGTACACCTCCCTAGACTTCCGTGCACCTTCCTAGTCATCCGTGCACCTCATTCCTTCCTTTGTCTCCCCTCCTTATGCCTCCCTCCTCATATCTCCCTCCCGTCACGTCTTCAAGGGTGAGCGCCCAACCTCCATTTCTTAAAACATGTTGCTGCGTGTCTCAACCTGTGTGACTGGTTCTCGCCCGACGTCACTGTGGGGGGGAATGTTTACAAATAATAGGATTTTCTTTCTCTCTCCTATGCAAACTCTATCTGGGAGCAAGCTACGACAATTGGCGTGTTTTTTTTTTTGTGTTTGGAAGACAAATGTTGTCCGTGTGTCACCTTATCTGTGTTTGGTAGATTGTGGCGTGTGTGTGTGTGTGTGTGTGTGTGTGTGTGTGTGTGTGTGTGTGTGTGTGTGCTAGTAGACTCTGGTGAAGTTATTTGTATTTTGCTTTTTTTGTGTGGTAGACTTTGATTAACTGTTGTTGTTTTTGTACGTAGTTTGTTTAACCAATTGTGGTTAACTGTAGGTTATTTTGTGTTTGTGTGGTAGACTATGATTTACCCTAATCTGCACGTCTTTTATTTACAGACAATGAATAAATGTTGTTTTATTTTGTATGAGATTCACTGCCAAACACGATTTACTCTTGTCTATTGTATGTGTTTGTTTGCTGGACTATGAGGTTAGGTGTACCTTATTGTATGCGTGTTTGTTCTTTTTGGTCATTTGTTGTCTCTGTTGTTTGTTACTTAGCTTGTGATACAATACAGACTGTGAGCAGATTACTGTCCTGTTGTGTCTTTTAAAAGTCTTTGGATAGATACAGTGTTATTGGACTGTATTGATTTATTATTGACTTTTAATTAGAAATAATAATAATAATAATAACAACAGGAACAACAACAACAACAACAACAACAACAACAACAACAACAACAACAACAATAATAATAATAATAATAATAATAATAATAATAATAATAATAATAATAATAATAATAATAATAATAATAATATGTAATAATAATAATAATAATAATATGTAATATGTATAAGTTAAGGTTTATATGTGAGTAGGCGTTACATATACATTGGATCCAGAGTGCAATAACCTACATTATAATAAATAAGCCTCGACAATACAAACCAAATTATTGGTGGAGATATTGTAAACAAAGGTATCGTTATTGGCGATAATACAGATATATTGTCTCCTTGTTTGTTAGCGATATCGTTGTCGTGTGGATAATGCACTGGCTGTGTATAAGGCACTCCAGACTACATGTGTTGGGTGTGTTTTGAAACTGAAAAAGAAAGATAAGTATAAGTTCTGTGTGTGTGTGTGTGTGTGTGTGTGTGTGTGTGTGTGTGTGTGTGTGTGTGTGTGTGTGTGTGTGTATCTATCTGTACATTTACTTATATGCCTTAACTCTACCCCATAACTCACGGTAAAATTCTATAAACTATATAAACACGTGTTAGTGTTGTGAATATTCATTACTACTTCCAACTGTGAGAGAACGTGCTGCTTTGAATGGTGACACAAGCGAAAATATCTCTGGAGAGCCCTTACGAGGGAGAGTATGTGCTCGACCTTACTGTTGGGAGGAACATACAGATTACAAAATACTTTAGTTCCTGGACGTTACGAGGAGGAGGAAAATATTAGGAGTTCTGCTATTCTTATTCATATTATCAACCCCCCCCCTGACCACTCCCTCCTCCGTCATGGCGTCACCTGACTCATTCCCCAGGGTGAGTACTCAATGGGGAGTGATCTTTTTATGTTATGACAGTAAGAACGATATTCATTAAACCTACCACTATTTATGTTATTGTGGTTATCATTATTAATATGATTGAGATCATTATCCTCAATATCACTATAAACACTATTGTATTGTTTCTTCTTTTGTTTCTGTTTATCTTGTCTTTGTCTGCTTCTATTGCTAAGATCACTACTTCTTCATAATCTTGTTTAATCTAAATCTTTCTTCTTTTTTTACACCTTTACTAAACAATTTCACCTTCTCCTCCTCTCCATTCCATTTCAGTCTTTACGTCTTAATTTCTCCATTCAATAGAAATCACTAAAGACCATTTCCTTCCCCCAAAAGCAACAACAACAAAAAAAAAACACGGATATTTCGCGTCTGTTTTCAGGGTGGGTGTTGCGTCGTAAATCTAGCAGGCTCAAGCAACACACTTCACTGTGATGCTCTCGATCAGTGAGGAGGAAAAGTTCGTATCCCCTTTCTCGTCCAGTGAGAGCCTTGGCGTCAGCGAAACACCTTCCATTATGCACAGTAACATACAACCTCGAGAATATACGACGCACTGAACAACTAGCCATCGACAAGCATTCCTTCCTTCCTTCCTTCCTTCCTTCCCCCCTTCCTTCCTTCTTTCCTTCTTTTCTTCCTTCCTTCTTCCCTCCCCTCCATCCTTCTTTCCTTCCATCCTTCCTTCTTTCCTTATTTCCTACTTCCCTTCCTTATTTCCTTCCTTACTTTCTTCCTCCCTCCCTCCCCTTCTTTCCTTCCTTCCTTGTTTTCCGATGATTAGAAAATGTTTTATTTTGGTGTTTTCATCTATTATTATTCTTTGTTTTATTACTTTAAGAAAATTTATAAATGCTGATTCCTGTTTGTATTACTTGTTTACGTGTTGTTGTTTATCTTGTGGTTTGCTAATTGTTTCTTCCCTCATCATTATTTTATTGTTGATGAAAATAATTTGTAAGTTTCGGTTATTTTATTATATTTTTCATATTATTTTTTATTGGAAATTTGCAAATAATTTTCATCTTTATTGTCTTTACTATTGAGGAAAATCTGTGGACGTCTATTGTATTTTTATTATATTTACGTTACTTTATTATTATTATTATTATTATTATTATTATTATTATTATTATTATTATTATTATTATTATTATTATTATTATTATTATTATTATTATTATTATTATTATTATTATTATTGTTGTTAAGGATTTCATAATATTTCGTTAATTTTCCTATTTATTCTCTATACTCTTCAGGAAAATACATAAGACAGGGCTTACCATTGTTTTCCCTCTCCAATTCTATTTCCATCTGAGGAAAATATATAAGGAAATTTGCCTATGAATATTTTTACCATTTTCATATCTCCATTGTTAAGGAAAATCTATGGGAAATTCACGTATTTATATATTCTTATCTTTAATATCTTTATTTTCTTCCGTGCTAAGTAAAATCTATGGAAGGCAATTGTTTTTATAGATTGCCCGAGTTCCATTTTTCCACCACTGAGAGATAACAAGAAAGATTTGTGGTAGTGGTCGCATGTTGTTCTCGTGAGACAGAGAGGATTTGTCTGTGTTATTGTTGTACAGTAGTGACAATGTGTTATGTCTTGTCTTGTCTTTCTTTATGTGGTCGAGGCTGTGTGACGTAACCGAGGTTCTTATTATTATCAGTGTTATATAATCACCAAGTGTTTCTCAATTTCTCATCAAATATAGTTTTAAAAATTCCGAATCATAATTTTTTTTTTAATTTAGTCGAAAATATTTTAAAGTGTTTTTGTAATTAGATTTTCCTTATTAATTTTTGTTTTTTTTGTTTTTTTGTTTTGTTTTTGTTTTATAAGAAATATTGCTTGTGTTTTATTGTTTTGTTTTTAATTACCTTTAGTGTTAAGTTATATGGGAGTTAAATTCATGGGTATTATCTTTATAAACTGTTTTATTAAATTCTATGTAATTCTTAGTTGAATATCTTTCTTCGAGTTATTTGTAATGCCTCTCTCTCTCTCTCTCTCTCTCTCTCTCTCTCTCTCTCTCTCTCTCAGATGATGGTACTGGCATTATAGGAACATTTTCACCAGACCTGTTGCCAAAATTTAGGTAAGACAAATTAGTTTTTTTTAATTATATAAATATTTTTTAATTTTTTTTTTGGGGGGGAGGGGAATGTTTTTGTATATTACCCCCCTATCCTTCCTTCCCTTTGCCCTCCCTTTCCCTTTACCCTTCTCTCCGCTTCCCTCTTTATTCTTTTTCCCTTCCTCACCTTCCTGCCTTACTCTTTCTCCCCCCTCAATCTTACTCTTCCTTCCTTCCCTTACTCACTCCATTCCCCCCTTCCCCTTACCCTTCCTCCCCTTCCTCTCCCCCCTTACCCCCCTTCCTCCCATTCCTCTTCAGTTCTCACCACATATCCCAAGGAAGAACTCTGTTTGTTTGTTTGTTTACTTGTCCAGGTGAGGGTGTTGTTTTGAGACGAGGGGTCAGGGGGCTTACATAGTTGAGACAATTACTGTACTTGTTTGTAATATTTTAAAATTGACGAAAAAAAACGTCTTGTAAATTTTGTTGTAAAAGTTTAAAATGTTTTCGATTTTAAGTTACTATGATAAAAACTATATTTTATGTTTTTAATGGGATTTTTTTGCCTTCGTGTGTTGTAATTAAAATCTTAAAGCTTTATAGAAACTCGTTGGTATCAAGTCAAGGTTTTTAATTGAGAAAAAAAAATATTCTAGACAATTTCGTATTTTTTTTCCAATTGATTCGATTTTTTTTTACTTTTTTTTTACATTTGTAGAAAAATTTCATAAGTTGGTTCAGATTCTAAGCTATAAATTTACAGCCGTTGTAAATATAAGTGTAAATTCTCTCATATTTTATTTATTTTATTTTTTATTTAAGTCTACCTCAAGTTTTTGTTTTTTGTTTTTTAGAGTTTTTTCTTCTGATTCGAATGTGTTTTTACGTAATTTCTAAGATTTCTATATTTTAACATCATCACCACTACCACCAACCCTCACCACCACACCACCACCCCCACCACCAACCACCATCCCCACCACCAACCACCAACCCCCACCAACCACCAACCACCACCCCACCACCACACCCAACCCCCACCACCTCACACCACCAACCCCCACCACCACACCACCAACCCCCACCACCACACCACCAACCCCCACCACCACACCACCAACCCCACCACACACCACCCCCACCACCACAACCACCCCACCACCACACCCCACCACACCACCACCCCCACCCCAACCACAACCCCACCACCCAACACAACCCCACCACCACCACCAACCCCACACCACCACACCACAACCCCACCACCACACCACCAACCCCACCACCACACCACCAACCACCACCACCACCACACCACCAACTCCACCAACCACCAACCAACACCCCACCACCACCACACCACCACCCCACCACCACCCACACCACCACCCCACCACCCACACAACCACCAACCCCACCACCCAACCACCAACCCCCACCACCAACCAACAACCCCCACCACACCACCACCAACCCCACCACCACACCCCAACCAACCCCACCACCACACCACCCCCACCACCACACCACCACACCCCCCACCACCACACCACCAACCCCACCACCACACCACCAACCCCACCACCACCCCACACCACCACCCCCACCACCCCACCACCCCAACCCACACCACCACACCACCACCTCACCACCCACACCACCACCCACCACCACACCACCAACCCCACCACCAACAACCCCACCAACCCCCACCACACCCACACCACCCCAACCCCCCACCCCACCACCCCACCAACCCCTCCCACCCCCCACCACCAACTCCACCACCACCAACCACCAACCCCACCCCACACCACCAATCCCCACCCACCACCACCAACTCCCCACCACCACCAACCACCCCAACCCCCATCACCGACACCACCACCAACTTGCCCACCACCCACACCACCAACCCCCACCACCACACCACCAACCCCACCACCACCACACCACCACCCCCACCACCACACCACCACCCCACCACCACACCAACCCCACCCACCACACCTCCAATCCCCAACACCACACCACCACCCCCACCACCACACCACCACCCCCACCACCTCCACAATCCACCAACTCCACCACCTCACACACCACCACCCCCCACCACTCACACCACCACCCCCCACCACCACACCACCACCCCCCACCACCCTCCCACACCACCACCCCCTACCACTCACACCACCACCCCTACCACCACACCACCACCCCTACCACCACACCCACCACCTCCTACCTTCCACTCACACCACCACCCCCCTACCACACCTCACACCACCACCCCACACTCATTAACCACCACCCCACCACCATCATCACTACCACCATCACCACACATCTTAACTACCACCACACATCTTAACTACCACCACCATCACTACCACCATCATCACTACCACCATCACCATGCATCTTAACTACCACCATCATCACTACCACCATCACCACGCATCTTAACTACCACCATCATCACTACCACCATCATCACTACTACCATCACACATCTTAACTACCACCACCATCACTACCACCATCACCACACATCTCAACTACCACCATCATCACTACCACCATCACTACCACCATATCATTACCACCATCACCCACACATCTTAACTACCACCACCATCTTACCACCATCACTACCACCATCATCACTACCCAACCACATCACTACCACCATCACTACAACCACCATCACGACAACCACCACCAGACATCTTAACTACTACCACCATCACCACACATCTTAACTACCACCACCATCACTACCACCATCATCACTACCACCACCATCACTACCATCATCATCACTACCACCATCACCACGCATCTTAACTACCACCATCATCACTACCACCATCACCACACATCTTAACTACCACCACACATCTTAACTACCACCACCATCACTACCACAATCATCACTACCACCATCACCATGCATCTTAACTACCACCATTGTTGATCTTAACTACCACCACCATCACCACCACCATCACTACCACCAACACCACATGCATCTAATCCACCACCATCATCACTACCACCATCACCACGCGCATCTTAACTACCACCATCACTACCACCATCATCACTACTACCACCACCATCACTACCACCACCATCACTACCACCATCACCACACATCTTAACTACCACCATCATCACTACCACCATCATCACTACCACCATCACTACCACCACCACCACACACCTTAACTACCACCATCACCACCACTAAACAACTACCACCATCACTATAATAACTACACTACACCACACTACACAATATTCCAACCCTACTACACTACACTGCACCACACAATATTCCACCTCTTACTACATTATTCTCGGCTCAGATCTCTTAGGCTAAACGCTAGTAAGTGCTCCGTACTTTGTTAATTAATTATGGACGCTCTTGATATCTTCGAATATACTGTGTCCATCAGTTACAGCAGCGACCTTGACCTTGACCTCAGCAGTAGCAGTTCCCAAGACTCTCCAGCAGTTAAGATGGATGACAGTCACCTTCCTCGAGTCAGTTATAACGACATCACGAACCAGAGTGTGTTAGGACGGGGAGGGTACGGCATAGCCCGTCTTGTGAGTCTCAAGCTGGCCAATGGAGGGGTAGTCCCGGCCGTCGCCAAGACCTCCCTCAAGGGCCAGTCTCTCATGGCCGAGGCCCTGGCGCTCTACCATCTTAATGGGGCTGGTGGTGCCCCTGTCCTTTATGGCGTCACCAGTGAAGACCCTCAGGCATTGGTTATGGAGTACTGTAGCGGCGTCACAGTTGACAAATTTTTAAAGTCACATTCTAAAGAAGAGTGCCTCGAGGCCTTCACCTCCATGAGTGAGGCACTCGATCAGCTCCACGCCAAGGGTTACGCTCACCGGGACCTACACGATGAGAACATTATAATCGACGCCTCCTGCCGTCCATATACCGTACACATAATAGACCTCGGGTTCGCTATAAGACTCAAGAATGATGGACGCGACAGTGACCAACGCAATAAGGGATATGACTGGGACAGCCTCAGCGACGTCCTCAAGGTCATTGAAGGGAGATGACTAACCGCCTTAACGTTACACCTACACTGTATAAACACCTTAGTGCTTTTACCATGGGTCATCTACATAACACTATGCTGATATACTGTAGTCCACTTCTATCGCCACAACACTGTCTTCCTGGACTCTGCCATTGGGATCAGCGTCAACAATTCTGCTCCCAACTATACCGCCCTTCAGGATTTATTGAACAGTCTCCAAAACTGGGCCACCAACAACCATGTCACCATCAACCATACCATGACCATGGTTATGCACATCAACCTCTCCTTCGACATTGTCCCACCTCCTTCCATTACTCTAGGTCCGAACACACTCCAGGTTGTAGATTCCACGAAGCTCCTCGGCGTCACCATAGACAACAAACTAAATTGGAAACCACACGTCATTGAAGTATCAACATCCTCCAGTTTCCGTCTCCACCTCCTCCGCTGACTCCAAGTCCCTGGAGTTCCTGCACACGAGCTCCCCTCAGTGTTTCATACATAACATTCCACCTCCTCCGCCGACTCAAGTCCCTCGGAGTTCCTGCACCCAAGCTCCTCAGTGTTTACACAACATTCATACTTCTCAAGCTCACCTATGCCTCCCCCACCTGGTCTTCCTCCCTAAATGCCACACAACATAAACACCTAGAAAAAGTGCAAAAGAGGGCATGCAAGATTATTCTCTCCCCTTCCTACTCCACATATCAAGAAGCGCTCAACACACTGACCCTTTCGACTCTCACTGACCATCACCACGACCTCATCTGCAAATTTGGTAAGAAGCTTCTACACCAGCCCCGACACCGGCTCCTACTACTACCTGAGATCCCTTGTCCGAGAATTGCTGTTCGACACCACAACCGCATCCAGCCCGTACGTGCACGAACTGATCGCTATAAGAACAGCCCAGTCCCAACCATTGTAAAAATTATCAATAACTTGTAATAAATCAGTGTATTCACTCCCAGTAAACACTGCTCCTGTTGAAATGAACTGTAGTTTGAGCTTTTCCCCATCTAGTTATTATATGTCTCATTTGTGTCACTTATGTTACTTGTATATTATTTGTAATTCGTAACCCATTCCCCAAATATGTAACTGTATATTTTCAGCCTTCTGGCTGCCAAGCTCTTTCAATAAACCGTTAATTATTATTATTATTATTATTATTATTATAGTTAAGGTTGTGTCATCACCAAGTGTGCTATAGTTAAGGTTGTGTCATCACCAAGTGTGCTATAGTTAAGGTTGTGTCATCACCAAGTGTCCTATAGTTAAGGTTGTGTCATCACCAAGTGTCTATAGTTAAGGTTGTGTCATCACCAAGTGTCCTATAGTTAAGGTTGTGTCATCACCAAGTGTCTATAGTTAAGGTTGTGTCATCACCAAGTGTCTATAGTTAAGGTTGTGTCATCACCAAGTGTGCTATAGTTAAGGTTGTGTCATCACCAAGTGTCCTATAGTTAAGGTTGTGTCATCACCAAGTGTCCCATAGTTAAGGTTGTGTCATCACCAAGTGTCCCATAGTTAAGGTTGTGTCATCACCAAGTGTCCTATAGTTAAGGTTGTGCCATCATCAAGTGTGCTATAGTTAAAGTTGTTTCATCACTATGTGTCCCATAGTTAAGGTTGTGTCATCACCAAGTGTCCTATAGTTAAGGTTGTGCCATCATCAAGTGTGCTATAGTTAAAGTTGTTTCATCACTATGTGTCCCATAGTTAAGGTTGTTTCATTATCAAGTGTCCTATAGTTAAGGCTGTGTCATCACCATGTGTCATATAGCCAAGGTTGTGTCATCACTATGTAACCTATAGTCAAGGCTGCATCGCCAAGTGTCTTATAGTCAAGGATATATCATCACCAAAGTGTCATATAGCCGAGGTTGTGTCAAGTTGGCGAACTGTATATAGAACATCATCATGTCATACTACCTAGGCTATCATCATCATGGCTCAGAGTAGCAAGAAGATGGAAATTAGTACCTGTTAACTGATAGTGAGGAACATATAAGTCTGTAGCCCCTGATGAGACTGTGAATGTGCGCGCGCTTTGGGATTGAACCAGTGACCCTTAGGACAGGAGGCGAGCGCTGTGTCAACCCGGCCACCGCACACCTAGGCCCTGGGAGCTTCATCTGTATTTTGAAATTATTAATATTAAACTAATAAAGCATGGGATAGGTACTCAGCTCCCTACCTCGACCCTGTGCTTTGTTTTAATGCCCACATACTCAATATTCTCGGGAGTTATGTTATGTGTATGAGATATTATGGGATATTATTGTACTATGGACCAAATAGAGAAGATTTTGTAAGGGGGGCGGGGGACAAATTGATACGCATTTCTGTTCGTCAGGAAATCTAGCTGAAGGAGACTTTATATTTTCTGAGTTTCCATGCTGTAAACTTCAGTCCGCACGGTAAGGGAATTCGTGTTCGTAACCAGCTCGTGAACAATGGTAGATTCGTACATTTTTCAGACGAACAACAAGAGCCCTCGGCCACACTCACCGCTCCTAAAATAACCTTTACAACCAATAAGGTCTTTGTGATGAGCTGACGTCACGCAGTCCCTTGAGAGACCACCAGAGACTTCCTATTATCCTTGGCATTACAATTATACTTGAAACTAAAAAAAAAAGATAGAGGATGCCTTCGATTTTTCACAAATAGGTACCCAATTTTCACGAGGATATAAATATCGGTCTCCAGCTCAGGTACCGAGAGTTTATCTGCGTCTTGGGAGTTAAGAACATAAGAAATTTTTGTCGTGTTTTTCTAAAGAACCTCACTTTCGGCATTGTCTTACGTTATCCTTCCTACATTTACCTTTTTTTCGGGGTTTAGTGTAAAGAAAAAAAAAAGCCCGAGTCGACTCTCCATATCCCGGGGATAGTAGGTACGGCTCCCGGAACTGATATAATGTCTTTAAACATGGGCTTGATATAGGTTTTTTTTCGGGGTAGAGAATTCAGGAAAACATTCTCTGCGTTGTTTTCCAGCCGAGTGAGGCCTAAATGCCACGTCAACACGCGAGTATCTGAAATCGTTGGTTACTGTGGAGGCGGCTGGGGAGGATGCCTTAGAAGGATATCTGGGGAGCGAGGCTAGGGAGGATAGTTGGAAAGAAAAGCTGGGGAGGATGGCCGAGAACATTTAGAGTGGAGCACTGTGGTCGCCAACCCTCAGATATGAGGATGGTACTCTGATTGATTGACGACTGGGATATGCTTAGTGAGGATGGCTGGAGACGGAGGATGAGGAGAATGGCTGGGGAGGCAGGAAGAGGAGGAAGGATTAGGATATAAGTTGGGGAGGAAGACTGTGGAGGAAAACTGGGGAGGAAACCTGGGGAGGGAACTTGGATAGGAAGACAAGGGAATCTAGGGAGGTTGGTTAGGGGAGGAAGGCTAGAGGAGGGACTACGTAGAAGAGGACCTAATCAAAGAAGCAGTAGAGGGAGGGGAGGGAGGGGAGAAAGGTTGGGGTGGGAGGGTAGGGAAAGAGGCAGAGAGGGAAAGAGGCTTGGAAAGGAGGCTGGAAATGGAAGAGGTGGAAAGCTGGCCAGGTGGATGTAAGTTATAGTCTTCATCACTGAGAAAGATAACGTTATTACTGTGTGCGTGTGTGTGGGGGGGTGAGTGTTTGGGTGATATTACATAACTATATGTAGAGAAAGAGAGAGAAAAACACATGTGTAATTTTTACGTACACAATTTTACTGCCTATTATTTACCCTCCCTGAAACAAATTTTAATATTACAACTATTTTTATTTACTTTTTTCATTTACATTTGGTTATTTTTTCTCCCTTGCTGTTGTTGTGGTTATTGAACAAGTTAATCGAATCGCGCGCAAAGCTCATAAAATCGCCGCAAACTGTGTTATATATAAAGGCACCACACAACACCACTATTTCGAAAGACAAAAGAGGAAAAACCATTGTACACATGTTGGTTTCTCTTATCGACTATGAAATACGTAAACGATCCATATGTATAGAGGGCACGAATTGATATACATACATACATACATACATGGCCACTTAGGCGTGAATCTGTTTAAGGTGTAGAAACGGTCGCCAATACAACAACCACACCCTAAGTTAACGAGCTGAGTGACCCAGTGTCAAGGAATAGTCCAAGAAGACCGGACACCTCGCCAACTACACTGGCTAACCATTACCATTACAATACATTATTCTATTATATAAAGCGTATTTAAAGTTAATTTCGTTCAGGTTTTTTTATTTGTATTATCTTTCTACGTCTGTTTTCTTTCTTCTGATTGTTATTTTCTTATTTTATTATCCTATGATTTAGTGGTCTGAAGTTTCGAAGGTTCATTGGTTCGGTGGTTCATTGGTCCAAAGGTTCATTGGTTTAGTGATTCATTGGTTCGAAGATTCATTTGTCCAAAGGTTTACTGGTTCTAAATTATTATTGTTCTAAGGGTTCATTACTCCAAAGGTTCAAAACTCAAAGGGTTCATTACTCCAAAGGTTCAAAACTCAAAGGGTTCATTACTCCAAAAGTTCATTACTCCGAAGGTTCATTACTGCAAAAGTTCATTGCTCCAAAGTCTCATCAGTCCGGAGGTGTTGTTTTATTAGACTTTTAAACCAATGAATCGTTAAAGTATAGATTTTAACCTTTTTTTACACACATTTTTATTATCTTTCGTATCTTTGAAGCTTCACTGTCCTGATCTGATGATATTGTGTGTTCTCTCTCTCTCTCTCTCTCTCTCTCTCTCTCTCTCTCTCTCTCTCTCTCTCTCTCTCTCCTTTGTTTCATTCATTTTTACTAGTCATCTGAATATTCCATAATTTATTGTTTTATTTTTAATTCATATCGTATTCTTTTATATTTTCCCTCCTCTATTATCATATCTCATTTTACCCACTATTATTAATTCAAAACTATTCACACTTTTTTATACAATTGGTCGTCATCTTATTATTTTATTATTTCCATATATTTAATCATTATCATTATTTATATATTTTTTGTACTATTTTTATTAGTATTATTATTATTATTATTATTATTATTATTATTATTATTATTATTATTATTATCTGGGTTTATTTCTCTCCTGAACGTCAAAGACAGACTGGGGTACTTACTGTCAAACACCATTCACTAAAGTCAAAACCCTTCTCCTCCTACCACCCCACAGAGCATCATACAGAGGGTCTATCTTCCATCATTCTCCACTCCCACATCTCGCCCACCATTCCATCATCCTCTTCAGAGAATATTGTATAAATATTTGAAATTCTGGACAACTCTTCCCTCGTATAGCTTCCTCCAACCAACCCGAGAGTCTCAGGTTCTCTATCTCAAAACACTAATGTTATTATATTGTTATTTGGCTTGTTATCGTCTTTGTGTTCTTGTTGTTTCTTAAAGATACTGATGAACACTATTTTTAGATTTACGTATCGGTGTAAACTTATCTAAATGCGTCATTACACACACACACACACACACACACACACACACACACACACACACACACACACACACACACTCCAAAAATAATACAGTGATAATTTTGAACACACAAACTGTCCCCCTTAATAGCACAGAATAAGTTGACCCGTTCCTGATACACTACATAAACTCCGCCTCACCAGTGTACGTAACGTTTTACCAATAACAATATCAATGTTTTCTGATAAAATAGCGTAGTTGTACCTCTCTTGTTATAGGAATTATATCACATAAAAAATATATTATTATTTTTTATGAATTGGTTATTTTGTTTTTTATGTAACCAAGATGTATTTGAAGTTTAGATTCAATTGGCATTAATTGGTATTTTATGGAATTGGGGAATATTTACAAACATGACGAAATTATTTTTATTTATTTTTTATAAGATGAAAATTTTGGTTGTGGGGAAGGATAAATAATATTGTGCCTAAAACATTTTATATATACTGTAGACTGTATATATATTTTTTTTAAAAGATAAACATCCAGTTTAATAATTCCGGATGGCAAACATGTTAGAAAATGCTTAGAAATGAATACCACATTTTTTTTAGCGTTGAATAAATATAAAATGATGACCATGCTTGATGTTTTGAAAGCCACGATGACAAAAAACCGGATTTCCACAAAAAATTTAAGTATGCATCGAGAGATTTCAGTATTCAATTGGTAAAGATTATGGAATTATCCCCTATAAATTTTACAAAACATTAAAAACCACAATAATAATAATAATAATAATAATAATAATAATAATAATAATAATAATAATAATAATAATAATGATAATAATAATAATAATAATAATAATAATAATAATAATAATAATAATAATAATAATAATAATAATAATAATAATAATGATAATAATAATAATAATAATAATGACAGATGTGACTCAAAATCAAACCTCGACGACCTTGACTCAAGTTGACTGGTATAAATAATTTACACCATTCGCGGTTTAATTCTCAGTCTTACTAAATAAAAAATATATTTCCTCTGTAGATAAAAAACCTATATAAATTGTTGTCTTTGTATCACGGTAAAGTACTTGCGTTTACCGTAGTCTGCAGTCTAACATTCACACTCTCACACTACCTACACCAGTACACTATAGCGATGCCTCTCCTAGGCCTGAATTTTTCCTAAAAGATTTTCCGCCATAATTCTGTCTGGTGTTAAGTAAAGTTTACAAAGATAGAGTCTTTGTGAAAATTTTAAGCCATTTTTTTTTTGGGTGTGTGTGTTTTTTTAGATGAATTAAAAAAACCTAAGTACGTTTTGGTTCGTTCAGATACGAGGAATAAGTCATCGTACGAACTGATGTGAATCCGCGGAGAGCACACGAGGGCAGATATAACCAACCCTTCCTGTCAGTGATCATTTTACCCCCCAGTTACCACCTCAATTTGCAGTTTGCCACCGTCTTTTATGACTTACACACACACACACACACACACACACACATACACACACAATAAAGATCACAAACCAATGCTCTTCACGGTACAAACACCTCCCCTCCGCCCTCCCTTCCCCCCAAGCACAAAAACGACCTTACAGACATACTCCACATTTGGGAGCAAGAAAGTTAGGGTGGTCATCAAAAACCACTCTGGGAATGCTGGTTGGATTGCTTCGTCTTTCCATCAAGGTCGTAACTTTTCATCTTTCCTGTTTTATCTCTCCCTGGAGCCACGGTTGAGGTTCTTCTACCACCTGGAGAGACAAGTTTTCACTGGAGGGTTGAGTCCCCAGGTGGTAATGTGCTCCTCAAGGCTTGTTATTCTCCTCCTTAACTCTTTCCCTCCGTGTCTTTCCCCTAACTAGGATATCAAAGGCTCACTCTCTTGCTTTATAAGTCGCAAAATGGATAACATTACCATTGAGTTATTCTCCGTTGATAATTGGTATCTTCTTCCCTATACCTCGCTCCTCAACACGACCATCTGACTGGTGCTCTGCTGCTGGTAACTGTGTATTTTCTTGTTAAGTTTCTTGTCAGTTTTTCCAGGTTTGGTTGAAGGTAGAATTGTAGCAGTCACTAGTCATTGTCAATATGGTTTTAGATGCCAGGAGCCTCCGACTAATGATTTGTTCTGGAAGTTTGATGAATTGAATTTGGAAGACAGAGAAGATCGTGTGATAGTCTTGTGCTTGACCAGATCATCTCTAGCCCAAATAGGTCCCAATCTAACCTAACCTAACCCAACCTAACCCAAACCAAAAGATTCCCACCAAGTTTTAATGGACCCTCAATCTTAATGGGTCATAAATCTAATGGCTAATGCAGGTTAAGGAGGGAGGGGGCCATTTAGGTGCATTAATCACACTAAGGTAAAGCATACGACCTACAAAGACGCCAATAAACACGATAAAGAAGAGAAGAAAAAAATAAACCGGAGAAAAATTTAACCTCAACTTCTGGAGGCAAAAATAGTTACGGACGGAGCAAGACGCCATCACAAACATAAGTAACAAGAACAACTTAACATCAGGCACTAATGGCTGCTCCACCACTCTCACCAACAGTCTTAAAAAAGCGGTCACTTATGATTGGCTCCCGGCGGGCAAATCCTCTTACGAGACAACTTCCCGGAGGAACCCTAGGCCTCCCACCCACCCTCCCCCTCCATCTTACCCTCTCCGCCCTACCAAACCTACCTCCTACCCCCCCCCTTCCCTCACTCCACCTACCATAAGACCCTTGATCTTATACGATATGTTTGGAATCGATTGGTTTAAGAGTTATAAAGTTCTTCACCTCCTCCCCCTCCTCCTTCTCCATCTCCTCCTCCTCCTGTTCTTCCTCCTCTTACTTCTCCTGTGTCTCCTCCTTCTACCTCCCTTTCTTCTACTACATGTTAGGTCACAGGATGAATATTATTTCCACATTGTATAATTCACAACTGAGAGACTGTAAAAGAAACACACACACACACACACACACACACACACACACACACACACACACACACACACACAGCAGATCCACTCGTCTTTATAATACTCAAAACTTAAGACCCGGTTTAATTATGCAGTTTGTTTCTTAATCTCATTTGTTTTTCGTCTGTATCGTTCCTTGGCGGACAAACAACATGAGATTCGGATCATTTATCTAGACTTTTACGTAGAATCAGATAAGACATAGAACCATTTCATATTTTATATCTTTGAACTAAAAATCTTATGATGCGCTCCTGAATCTGTGGCTAGAGGCTGTTGTGTGAGACGCAGTGGGAGGTAATCAAGAAGAACAACTTTCCTACACTGAAAAACCCGAAACCCGAAACTCAAAGATAAGGCTCTCAGGCTGCCAGACATCCAGCCGGACCAAACACTCTTTGGAAGCATGTTCATGGTGAATCAGGAACACTCGATGGTGATTCTGGTTTGGTCTTTACACACGAATACCAGCCAGCCTTCTCCCGCCCCCTGCCTCTTGTCAAAGTCTGGGGAAGAGGGTGTGATTCTGTCTTGCGTTGATCTTCCCGACCATGGCGAAGTTTTACCATATGTGGACCCAATTTTCTTTTAACGTGTTTTTCTTTGTTCAACTGCTGCCCCACAGGATGGTTTACGTCCCAATAATACGCTGAATAAATGTTTATCCCATTTATCAGGAGAGAAGTTTAAACGACCTCCCGAGTGAACATTGTGTGGGACAAGAACATTCACGCCAGCTTGAGATAAACAACTAGAGAGAAACGCAGACATGATGTAAGAGTAAGAGTGGGGAAGCTGCCAGAAAAATGACCAGAGTTCCTGCAGGAGTCAGAAAATAAGGAGGAACTTTTCAACTCTTTAGGAGAAACTATCCAGGAGGCTGCGGCCAGTGTGCGTGACAATGGTGACACTGTCGTTGTGGTTCCATGAGGGAGGTTAACACTTTAGACACGGATATTTTCATCATCTTCGTCGGGTTGTTCTTCTTTATGAAAGCGACTGTAGAACACTTTCAAATGTGTATAACATGTGGAAGAAACACACGTTAACAGCAAGTGTAACAGACAGCCTGAGGGAGCATCAAATCAAAGACATCCTGATGCGAGCACCATCACAGGTTATGGCTCAGTGTCTACATAAAATGTGTCTGGTGTCACAGAAACATTCATCGTGAGGTCACCATTTTCTGACATGATTGGCGCTAGTCCGGAATTCAACTTGCTGGAGAATTTCGTCGCCACAAGTCAGGTGCAGCAAGGTGGGATCCCTTTAAGAGGAAGAACTTCGCCTTTGATCGTCGGCCACCTACACTAGATGTATCGTTGCAACAGGTCAGGCAGAACATCCACCAGCCCAGCGTATGGTCCTTGTGTTTCATTGCGCCGCCGGACGCATCCTGTCCATAAAACTTCTGAAGAAAGTTCGAGAATGGGAGATGACTTCTATAGTCAAAGGCTTCTGTAGTTTCAGAGGTGTTCCTGAAGCTCGTGCAGTCCGTTACACCTGCGGTAAAACTGGTCTGTTATGCACAGAACTCGACACGTTTCCGTGCATAAAAATATGACACATCTTCGTTAATTGTTGACCAGCACATAAGTATATATTCCCCTTACACGACCCACCGAGGACTAAGAAAAAAAATAATAATAATTCATATGTCCTACACCCATACGAGTTATTAATAAGAAATAAGGTAAGAGTGATCAAGAATCGGTTATTAGTTGCGTTAACCGCACTTTAACATCTCCCTCACCCGCGTGAATCATCTATCAGTCTAGTCAGCTGAGATAGGTTAGGTTAGGTTAGGGTGACTGACAGAAAGCATAGGCGCTGCACGCAACCGCCCTCACTTCCCCAGGTACAGTAAGTGTTCTTGGAGTATCCCGGAATCTAACCATTGGCTCTTAGGACAGAAGGCAAGCGCTGTGTCCACCCATCCAAAAAATAATTAAAATTCGAATCATCAGAACATCAACTACAAAGATTCACCGAGGCTGTAAAAGTGTAATTTGTTCTCCTCTAATTAACTGATGGAATAATTTCTCGTGTAATGGCAGTATTATTGAATGTTATTGTGTAGTATGTATTTCCTCGTCCTAATTAAAAGGTAAAGAACGACGCCATAATTAACAGGTGTTGAATAAGAGAGTGTGAGTAATGCTCCCCCAATATCCATTCACTAACTTCTGCCAAAAATAGTTGAAAAAATATTTAAGTGATCGTTAGTGTTTAATTTTACAGACACACACACACACACACACACACACACACACACACACACACACACACACACACACACACACACACACACACACACACACACACACACACACACACACACACACTAATTTGGATTTTCAGGAAAGATGAATAGTTCCATTTACCGGGTTTTTTTTAATATAATTTACGTTAATAAAGAAGATATTTCTCCCCTAGTATAGCCAGCGACTTAATTAAGCTGTTAATTACTATATTTGCTTAAATCATTAATTGATCATGATAATAAATGACAGTAATATAGAACCGATAACCTAACCTAACCTAACCTAACCAAACTTTTATGTTGTTTTGTGTAGAAATTACTACTTACTGGACGGTTCTTAAAGCCAATGACCGCTGTACATATATAAATTACATAAAAACAATAACAACAACAACAACAACAACAACAACAAATACATACATGGACATTAACTATTAGAAAACATTACTGTACTATTTTGTAAGTGAGTTTACCGTAACAAATTAGTTTCTTTCTGCAAAAAAAAAAATTAAAAATCAATCAAAGTTGAGTTTGTTGGTTATATATATTTGTAAATGATGTACTGTACCTAATTACCTACAGACTAATTTGTTCTATGTAAATAATTGGACTTACATCAGAGAATAATTAGTTGTACTTAATTAAAGATTCGTCGCACGTAAGCAAATGATTAGTTGCACTTACGTGAAAAATCCCTCGTACTAAAAGAGGACAACTTACGGAGTAATAATAGGGTAGAGAAATGTATGTCATTGCCGTGAAGATACCAAGTCATCACCGTGAAGAGATCAAGTCACCATCATCATCATCAAGTCACCATCACCGTGAGGAGGACACCATTAAACCACCACGTTTATATGAGACAAAACATCCAAGCAGCTAACTAGAAAGCTTACACCGGGAGGAGGGAAACCAACTTTCCCCCCAAGAAAGGAGGTTGCTCATTTTCTTCCTGCTGGCGTCTCGTGGAGATTTGTCCTGGGAGTGAGGTCCTGATTATCCTCTCCGTCAAGTGAAGTCTCCGTGGACCACTCCAAGAGGCAGGTTGATGCTGTGGGAGGCGTCTAGCGAGGCCCGTTTGACAGATTCTTATTTGAGAGCGGAGAGACGGTAGATCTTCGCCCTCACCCGGATCATCAAGTCATCATGGTTACGATAATGAGTTGTGGTGTATCTGTCTAAGGCGTGTTATTGTGGTTGATTTGTTGTGGTTTGGGCTTTGGGGTTAATTTACAGTGGTTTAGGAAAGGTCTTGGTGTGGCTGATTTATAGTGGTTTAGGCAGGTCTTGGTATGGTTGATTTGTGGTGGTTTAGGAAAGGTCTTAGTGTGGTTGATTTGAGTGGTTGGTATGGTTGATTTGTGGTGGTTTAGGAAAGGTCTTGGTGTGGTTGATTTGAGTGGTTGGTATGGTTGATTTGTAGTGGCTTAGGCAGGTCTTGGTATGGTTGATTTGAGTGGTTGGTAAGGTTGATTTGTGGTGGTTTAGGAAAGGTCTTGGTGTGGTTGATTTCTATATGTTGCACCAGAGGAAATATTTTCAATCGTAAAAAAAAAAAAATCCTTCAAGTCTCTCGAAAACTTGGTCAAATATTAGTGTATTTATCGCTGTTAGATCATAATAAGTCTTCGTTATGGCGAATATTACCAAAAAATATCTAAATTGAATATAAAAGCAAAATAAATTGAACTTAACATGGAAGTAAAATCAGGTAAAAGACATTGTTTTTCTTTTAACATTGGAATCTTATATACGGACTTGAGTGAATGTATACAAAATCAATGGCTGCAACAAAACTCAGACGGCTCTTAGTATAGCTAATTAACTAACTGCTGTGTCCTTTTCCTACTGTAGCTAACATTAATACATTTTGTCACACTGATATACGATTAGATTCATCTACGTCGATCTAATCACTACAGGTTGAAGGCTTCCACCACTCCGGACCGTCGCGTGATTCTTAAACGTCTCAACATTATTAAATCAAATCTATTTAACAACTGATCTTTCTTTCAGTGTCTTTTCTCATATTGTGGGACCCAATGGGACACTTCCTTGGGTCATTCTCAACCTGCTCTTCCTACAATATATGTGTGTGTGTGTGTGTGTGTATGTGTGTGTGTGTGTGTGTGTGTGTGTGTGTGTGTGTGTGTGTGTGTGTGTGTGTGTTTATCGTAGAAAAAAATATACATGGGATAAAAAGTGTATTCTTGCTTCCATTCACTTTTTTCCTTCTTTCTAAATAAAAACAAATCGAATCACTCTGACATTAATTTATTCCTCGTCTAAATAAATCATCTTACCTCCCTTCCGGCATCTTCCTTCACTTCTCTCCTCCTCCCAAAAATAAATTTCTTTCGCTACAAATTTACTCTCTCGCCCTCGGGTCAACCTTCGAGATTGAAAGTTTGAGGGTGTCGACAACCTCATCACGTGCAGGAAATTCCCCAGTCACTTAAACCCAGAGTCTGTCCTCACACTCCAGGTCGCTCTCAGCTCAAGTTCGTCCTCAGTTCAAGGTCGTCCTCAGTTCAAGGTCGTCCTCATCTCAAGATTAATCTCACACTCGAGTTTTATTTTTTATCTTGCACTCAATTTTATCTTCACGCTTAAGTTTGTTTACACACTCGATTTTTTTTTCACACTCATCATCATAAAATCTGTCCACATAGACTCATCTTTCTCCCACACACTTATCTTTCCTCGTGGTAGAGTGTGTCAATACACTCATCTTCCATCCACACGTTTGAGTCCATCCTCATACTAAAGTGCATCAGTTAAACTCACCTTCATTCTTCATCACGCACACAAGTCCGTCTATATATAAATGCGTTCATACACACAAGGCGATGTACTGTACACACACGCTCAAATTTATCCCCTTGTTCAAGTCGGTCCTCACATATCCAAGTCCCTCCACGCGCTTAAGTTTAATCACAACATCAAATCCCTTTCCAAACACCCAGGTCTCTTCACATATGAACTCAAGTCCATCCATACACTCAAATGAGGCCACACACTCAGTTTCAGACATAAACACGAGCGTTTTACCCATTGACCTCTTATTCACATCCTTTCAGTACACTCAAGTCAACCATCATCAAAAAAAGTAAAAAAAAAAAAATTAAATCGACATATACCAGCAAGTCCATTTTAAAAACAAAGTCCAAGAAAAAAAGCACTTACGTCCATCTATACAAAGAAGTCCACCATCAACAGAAAGTCCCAAGGAAAGCACTCAAGTCCATCCAATACCCAATTCTAACTTGGACGATCCCGCCTCCTCGAGTACAAAAAGTCTTACTCACACTCTGATAAGTCCAAACATTCAGGTCCAGCGAGGCGGAAACTTCCAGGCGACTTCATGAACATACAACAATAACACAATAACACACAATTAACTCCATAAACCAATTTCCTACCCCAATTTACTAATGACTAATAATAGAACACAAAAAAAAACTGAAAATATAGTTGTTGTTTTTGTGGTTCATTCAAGTTCTTTATAAAACCAATTTATTTTTATCTTAATCAAAAACCATGAAAGTGTTACAAATGACAAAAAAAAACTTTACCCCCCCCCACAAAAAAAAACAAGAAAAATGGGGGAAAAAACTCAAATCATTATTTTTTTTTACCCAATTACTTTTTACTCTATAAAACCAATTGTCTTTCTCCTTTTTTACCAAAACCAATAAAGCGTAATAGGGTCCACGAACCACCACAAACCCCCCTCCCCCATACTCCTCCTCCCCCTTACTTCCCTTCCTCTCTCACCCCTACCTCATCCCCACCACCTCCCCTCACTCCCCTACCACTCTTCCTCCTCTCCCCCAAAGGGATTTATTTATAGAGTCGAGAAAATGAAGGCGAACTCCAAGTTTATATTGACGATTAGAATTCTTCAACCAGTCTTTGAAATTCTGTTTAGGAGGTTGGCAAAGAACGTTTAGCCCACCACCAACTTCTTACCTGAGCTCTAAGATACACGGAGAGAGAGAGAGAGAGAGAGAGAGAGAGAGAGAGAGAGAGAGAGAGAGAGAGAGAGAGTAAATGTGAGAAAGAAAGAAAGTATTGGGGGGGGAGAAGGAAGAAATAGGAGAAAGACGACGCAGGAACAGAATGACAATAGAAACCCAACAAGAACGAGAGTGGAACAAAAAAGAAAGGCAGAGAAAGGGAGAGATAGAAAGAGAAAGATAGATCGAAAGGATATCGGAAGACTAAAACCATGAAAGACAAAACAGAAACAAATCACCAATGAAAGCATAGAGATAGATAGAGAGAGAGAGAGAGAGAGATTACAGAATACAACAGAAACACAAAGAAGAGACAGAGAACAACAGAGCTACGTAAAGAGAGAGAGAGAGAGAGAGAGAGAGAGAGAGAGAGAGATAACAGAACTACAAAGATAAGCATAGATAAACAGAGGGAACAAAGACAGCGCAAGAGAGAAAGGTAACGAGAACAACAGTACTACATAAACAGAAAGAGGAAGATAGAGAAAGATAAGAGACACAGAGAGGAGAAAAAGAGACATTGAGAGAAAGAAAACATAACTACAAAGATAAACATGAACACATAAATAGAGAGAGAGAGAGAGAGAGAGAGAGAGAGAGAGAGAGAGAGAGAGAGAGAGGAAACAGCCAGGCCACTTTCACCTTCGGAGTCTAATACGGTAAAGAGTAATGGCACAATATTTTACCGCGATTATTGGCGGTAAATAAAAGGTGACGAAACTCCACACGGGAGAAATTGACTTCCACGTGATCAGCTTCCATGAATGGCTTCAAATTATTCAAGACCTGAAAGTTGGTTACACAAAACTCAGGTCAGGCTTTAACCCCTCCCTCCCTCCCTCCCTCCATCCCCCCCCTCACTCCCTCCCTCCCTCCTGGGTATTGATCTCTGGTGGTGGTGGTGGTGGTGATAGTTGTTGTTGTTGTTGTTGTTGTTGTTGGTGGTGGTGGTGGTGGTTGTTGTTATAGTGATGATAATGGTGCTGGTAGAAGTGATGGTGAAGATATTGGTCGTGGTGATAGTAGTGAAGTGGAAATGACCAAAGCAGTTTTAATAGTAGTGGTGATGATTAGGGTGTTGGAAATATTAGTAATGACCATGTTGATGTTGGTAATGATGTCAACACAGTACAGAACATACTAAACTGTTGTCAGCCAGCATCAAACTTTACCCTACATAATTTACCACAGAATTACGAATAAAAATAAATAAAAAAACACTAAATTTTACGGTCAAACTTTCAGACGCTACATATTTTACAGGTTAAATTACTCTGTAAGCAAAGACCAATAACATCTTACATTATTTGATCTGTAAACATGCAAAATAAATTAGGGGAATCGTCTTTCTGGTCGTAAAATCAAATTATCTTCTTCTCTATCATACTAATTTTTTTATCTTTTCTTTCAGCTGCCAAATTGTTTTTTTTTTTGTGGTTAAGGAATATTTAAAATTACGAGGAAAGAATAATTTAAGTTTTTTGACTTGTAAACATGAAACAAATTATCATCATGAATCTTACTATCTGTTCATAATGTCCAATTTATTTCCTTCCATTCTTTTAAGTTTCTTTTTTCGTGTGTGTGTGTGTGTGTGTGTGTGTGTGTGTGTGTTAAGATTTGTCCATTTATTTTTCTCCGAAGAACTTCACGTAAATTTTTCAACAGTGTGCATGTCCCCGCACCTGTGGTAAGAAATGCAGGGTCATTGGCCAAACAGCAGCAGCGTGACCCGTACCAGATACTAACCTTGGCTTCGTAGTCATCTTGTGAAGCATTGAACCATTAAATCAGAACCACGCAGGTCCAGTCTCTAGGTCCCAAGCTCAGGTACTGGTCTAGGTTAAAGCACAGGTTCAGGTCCAGATCTGAACCTGTCAGCCAAACATAGATACTCAGGTCCATCATCAGGTAAAGGTCAAGGAACACTCAGTGAAGCAACGAACACTAGCTAGACCTGTTTCTAAATCTTCGTAAATGTGAACTTTCCCTTAGGCAAACTTTGTATTTGTAACCAGAAAGTATCCCGGATTCTCTCAGAAAATACCCTCGGTGGAATGCATAATGGCACTTCTTCAAAAGAGGCTTAGCGGAGGATTGTGGGCCGTCCATCAACATGAAAAAAATGAAAGTCGTGACGCGCAACACAAACACACACACACACACACACACACATCTAAAGGTCAAAGTTCTCGACATCTCACGCAAGGTAAAATAAATACTTTCAAAATACCAAGTAAATTGAATACATTATTTCTACACAATAAAAACTATATTCCACGAAATTAAAATAAATAAAAAACAAATAATTTTAATACACACAGCTTTTAGACTTCGACTGGAGGAAGAGATGATGATAAAAATGGTGTTTGTTCCCCCAGGCGTCACTGTAAGCAACTGCAGTTTTAGATTTACTTTTACGAATGAGCTGAGTAATTTACAGAACGTATCCGTGGAGGTTTATGGTAGGGACGAGGGTCGTAGTTCAGTGCTGGCGGTAAATATCGGTGAAATAAAACTCGGGTGAATCTGTACAGCTATAACGGAAGGGCTTAATAGTGATGGTCATATGGTGTGTAATGGTGATGGTGATGGTGGTAGTAGGGGTGGTGGTAGTATGGGTGGTGGCTGTGATGGTGATGATGGTAGTAGGGGTGGTGGTAGTATGGCTGGTGGCTGTGATGGTGATGTAGTAGGGGTGGTGTGGTATGGGTGGTGGCTGTGATGGTGATGGTGGTAGTAGGAGTTGGTGGTAGTATGGTGGTGGCTGTGATGGTGATGGTGGCTGTGATGGTGATGGTGGTAGTGGTGATGGTGATGGTGGTAGTAGGGTGGTGGTAGTATGGGTGGTGGCTGTGATGGTGATGGTGGTAGTAGGGGTGATGGTAGTATGGGTGGTGGCTGTGATAGTGATGATGGTAGTAGGGGTGGTGGTAATGTGGGTGGTACCTGTGATGGTGGTACTGGTGGTAGTGATGTTGATAGTATGGGTGGTGGTAGCGTGATAATGATGATTGTGGTGGTGGTGATGATGGTAATAGTAGTAGTGGGAGTAGTGGATGTGATGGTGATGCTGGTAGTAGTGGTAATGATTGTAGTGGTGATGGTAGTAGTGGTGGTGGTAATAATGCCAGTGATTGTGTTACGATGTTGGTGGTAGTAGTAGTGGTGATTGCCATAGTGAAATTGGTAGTAGTAATGGTAGTTTTAATTGTGGAACTGGTTGTTATGGTAATGTTAGTAGTGGTATAGGGTAGATGTACTATAATTACAATACTATTAATTATGTTGACAATAACAAAAATTAGGGCGCTTGTGTGGCTATTAGTGGTGTTGTAATTGGTATTTGTAATTATAATATTGACTATAATGGTACCGAAGGCTTTTCATTCAGCGAGGAAAGTGAGTTTTACATAAATCTCTTTGCTTGTAGCCGGAACACTCGTAACTCGCTGGGTGAAACTACAGAGTGGCATTGGTATCACACACACACACACACACACACACACACACACACACACACACACACACACACAATAGATTTCATGCTGAATGTAAACACGTAAACACAGTAAGTTCTTATCACATATACATTACATCAGGTCTAGCAGATAATACTAGTTTTAACTATACCTGATGCAGTTATAATCTCCCAATTGTACAACTTGCTCCAGCGTTATCAATACTCTTCATTACATTGCAAAATCAACAAACATATCCCTGTTAAAACTCTTAATACGACAAATTATTAACCATCTATAGATATATAAAACAAAGAAGTATGTCTGTTTGTGTGTGTGTGTGTTTGTGTGTGTGTTTGTGTGTATGTGTGTCCGCACGAAAATCTCGGAAACTACTTTACCGATCTGTAGTGATGATGGAAGATGTTATATGTAGTGATGTTGATGGATGGTGTTATATGTAGTGATGATGGATGATGTTATATATAGTGATGATGGATGTTATATGTAGTGATGATGGATGGTGTTATATGTAGTGATGATGGATGGTGTTATATGTAGTGATGATGGATGATGTTATATATAGTGATGATGGATGTCATATGTAGTGATGATGGATGGTGTTATATGTAGTGATGATGGATGGTGTTATATATAGTGATGATGGATGTTATATGTAGTGATGATGGGTGGTGTTATATGTAGTGATGATGGATGGTGTTATATGTAGTGATGATGGATGGTGTTATATGTAGTCATGATGGATGATGTTATATGTAGTGATGATAGGTGGTGTTATATGTAGTGATGATGGATGGTTTTATATGTAGTGATGATGGATGGTGTTATATGTAGTGATGATTAGACAATAAAATAATAACAGTTTAATGCTAAAAAAATATACTTTGCTGTGCCGTTGTAGTGAAAAACATGGAGGAACTTACATACACCGTTAATGAACTATTGATGGAAGAAGAAGTTTTGGGGACTGAACAGTGAGACAATGTGGAGCCTCCCGGAGGGTGGCGTCCTACTGTGGCCTAGGGGATGAGCCGCCCGGAGCTAACAGCGGACAGTCGGTCACAGGAAACAGATCAGGAAAGGGAATCCCGTCTTAATGCTAACAGAAAGCGAACAGCGGACAGTCGGTCACAGGAAGCAGATCAGGAAAGGAAATCCCGTCTTAATGCTCAGAGAGAGTGAACAGCGGACAGTCGGTCACAGGAAACAGATCAGGAAAGGGAATCCCGTCTTAATGCTGACAGATAGCAAACAGCAGAAAGGCCTTCTCTAGAAAATGATCAAGCGCATGAAATTCGTTTGAATGCTAATAGACAGAGAGCTGCGGGATCCAGAATTCTAAGAAAGAATACACAGTGACATCCACTTGCAAGAGCAGCATTTAACTATGACAATGAGATAGAATATGAAAAGTATCCCTCTGTTGTCATTGGCAACATGGATAAGAAATGTGAACACTGCGGTGCAAAGAAGTATAAAGGAGAATCTGCTGAACTGTGCTGCTCTCATGGGAAAGTACGACTGCCAAATTTGGAAAAACCACCACAACCATTGAAGACTCTCATGCTGGGAACAACACCAGAGTCAAAACATTTCTTGGAAAATATACTGAAGTACAATTCATGCTTCCAGATGACATCCTTTGGAGCTACCAGAGTAGTTAGTGAGCACGGATACATACCAACATTCAAAGTCCAGGGTCAAGTCTATCACAAAGCAGGATCCCTCTTACCACTGGAAGATGAGCAGGCAAAGTTCCTCCAAATCTACTTCATGAGAGATCATGAAAAGCAGACTACTATCAGGTGTGGCAACATTCAAGGTGTCAGACATGACATTGTCCTATCTCTCCAAGAAATGCTGCATGAGCGCAACACGCATGTACAGTACAGTCATTTAAAAATGCTCTGGAAAACATGCCTTCTGACGAGTATGAAGTCAGGATCAACGCAGACACTACCCCTAAGGGAGAACATGAAAGAAGATTCAATGCTCCTGTAGTTGATGAAGTAGCCATCCTGATTGTCGGTCAAGAGTTTGAGAAACGAGACATCATACTCAAAATGAGAGACGAGTCGCTCACAAGAAGAACATGATGCCACATGTACTGGAAGCTACAATACTGACAGGAAAAGCTAAAGGAGAGGACGTTTTTATACCAAGGATACCTCTCATCACCACTGACCTGCCATTTGAGTTCAAGCGACTTCAGTTCCCGGTTAAAGTGAGCTTTGCCATGACCATCTACAAAAGCCAAGGACAGTCCCTAAAGATGGTTGGCCTAAGCCTGGTGTTTCCTTGCTTCTCTCATGGACAGTTCTATGTTGGATGCTCCAGAGTGGGAACTGGCAAAAATCTGTACATACTTGCTGCTAATGGCAAAACCAAAAATGTGGTCTACCTTAATGCACTACAGTGAGGCAATGTGGAGCCTCCCGGAAGGTGGCGTCCTACCGTGGCCTAGCGAAAGAGCCGCCCGGAGGGCGACGATTCCGCTAGTTTTTTTAATAAATATTTGTTTCTTTTAGTTTTCAATAGGACATCGACTTACTTTATCATGAGTCTTGTTTGGTGTTGTGTATTGCCATTGTCGTGTAAGTGTGGAACATGTGGGACAGAAGTAGTGTTCTTCTTTAATGTGTTTTATCAAGAGGAAAAATGAGAAGAAGAAAGAAGACGTGTTTGACTCAGAGGACAGGCAACATTATTTACCTCCGCCTCTCTGACTGCACTAAGGTATATGAAATAGTGCAAAGGAGTTTAATCTTGTAAAATGTACACTTGTCACATAATACTGTCTAATAAAAACGAATGGACTGAATATATTAAAGACCAGAATTTTACAGTTACTAAAAACCAGGTTTATACAGACATTCTCGCAAAGGATTGTGGGTCGTCCACCAAGACCCAACACAAGAAAATAATGAAAGTCGTGACGCGCAAGACAATTGCACACCTCAAGGTCACTTAAAGAAATATATATATATATATATATATATATATATATATATATATATATATATATATATATATATATATATATATATATATATATATATATCATACACGGAAAGAATATAATTTACATAACGCAGAAATTTTGAGTGACTGGTAGCAGAAATGGTGGAGAGGCGAGAGCCTGGGGCGACACAGTGAAGAACTGCAGTTTAAATTTACTTATCTCGCTGAGTAGCTCAGTAATTTGCTGAATATCTCCCTGGGGGGTTTACTTTGCGGACTATGACCGTAATTTAGGTGAAAAAACACGAAATCTGAATTTATGCGAAAATAATGAGAATCTTTCCCGGTGTTCTGTTGATGATAGAGAGTTTGTGGTGGTGGCCGTGATGTCAGTAGTGGCAGACACCATAAATCCCAAGCTTGGTAAATACTACACGTCACTCCCTCCTGCGTAAAATTTGCCAAATTTATGCAAAAATATTTTGTTCTCATATTTTATAAACAAATTTAAAGAGATTTATACAAATAATATAAAATAAAATAAAGAAATGTTATGTCCGGTGTTGTGTTGGGGACTGTCGGTCGACTGCCCCGAGCATCACGGTGACCAACAAACGCTAATGGAGGCACAGTGGACAATAAGGGCACTGCAGATGTGCAAGATTAATTTTATTTTCAACTTGACCTTTACATTTCATCATCACACAAATGTCACAAAGGCCAGATCAAAAGCTTCTCTAAGTGTGAACTAAATTCTACCTGACGATATCACTCAAAAATATACAGCAAAGCTTAGCCATAAACTTTGTTTTTTCTCCAGTCAGAACATATCTCTCCCATGCATATTGTTAGCCTGTGTGTGTGTGTGTGTGTGTGTGTGTGTGTGTGTGTGTGTGTGTGTGTGTGTGTGTGTGTGTGTGTGTGTGTGTGTGTGTGAAGAAATTCAGCATCGGATCAGATGTGCATCTCATGCCTTGGGCGGACTCCGAAATCGTGTCTTCAGCTGTAGGGAGCTGAAATTATCCACAAAGCTGCACGTATATCGAGCAGTGGTCCTGCCCACCCTACTATATGGCAGTGAGACATGGGTCACATACAGGAGACACCTCAAGGCACTAGAAAACTTTCACCAACGTAGTCTACGTTCCATCCTCCGAGTTCGCTGGGAAGACAAGAGAACAAATGCCAGCATTCTTGTTGACATCAACTGTAGGAGCATCGAGGCTACCATTATCCATGAACAACTACGTTGGACTGGTCATGTTACCCGCATGGACGACAGTAGACTGCCGAAGCAGCTACTTTACAGTCACCTAACGAATAGTAAACATAACGCTGGCGGGCAACTGAAAAGGTGCCAAATCGATCCCCTCACCTGGGAGTCGATTACTCCACAACGTAACGATTGGAGGAGCATCACACGGGAAGGTGTCAATACTTTCGAGTTAGCCCGACTGCAAACCGAGGCAGATAAGCGCCAACGTCGGAAAGACGCTGCCACCGCCCCTCCCACAGTAGATGGAGCCCTCCACATGTGCAACGAATGTGGACGACGCTGCGGGTCCCATATCAGCCTTTTTAGTCACCTCAAAACTCACTAACGTAGGTGACATCCCTAATAACCCATATCATTTTTCCATAACTGAATGATCGTCATACTCGATTCCGAGTGACAGCAAAATAGTAGTTAGTAGTAGTATGTGTGTGCGTGTGTGTGTGTGTGTGTGCGTGTGTACCTTAGTCCCTTCCCTCGTAAAAACAAGGCAGTAGAGCAACACATTAATACACACACACACACACACACACACGAGCCTCACCGCCAGCACGGAAGCGTAACCTGCACTAAGCAGCCTCAACGCCAAACCCCGGTGTTGTAGTGACCATAAAACATAGTGTTGTTGGAGCTGTACCGAGCAGATTCGGACCCAGGTTTAATTGTAAGTCCAGGTTTGGGTTCAGATGTAAGTCCAGAAACAAGTCCAGGTGAGGATCTACATCAACTCACTTTTAGAATATTCAGACCAGGGACTCACCACCACCCTGGCTGCGCTCTGATGCTAAATCATTATCAAAACGAGGCAAGCGGAGATCCTGCATGTACAACCGGGAATTACCACGGATGAAACTGGAAATACTCTTAATGGAATCTATAAATCTGGCTCTACATAAGAGCTATAGAGAGGATTGTGGGTCATCCATCAACGCGAGAAAAAAAATATATGAATATCTATCGTGATGCGAACAGTGCATACACGCATTTCAAGGATAGAATTCTCAGCAAAAAATTTTAAAATATTCACTATAAAAATCATTCATTGTGATGTGCAAAACAAACACACATTTATGGATAATAATTATCAGATAGAACAACATTGTATAAAGATGAATGATTTCGATAATATTCAGACTTCGACTTTAAGCAGAAATGATGTAAACAGCGCCACCAGACGATGATGTGAGGAACTGCTTTTCACATTTCCCAATGGCGGAAGGTTGGCTTCAGTAATTTTCAAAATGCATTCGTGAAGGTTTTAGTTTATGGACTGTGGCAGCAGTTTAAATCCAACAGTAAATGCCTGTGAAAGAAAGAGGGAATTTATGTGGAAAAGGTCGGTAGCTTATTTTACTGTGTAGTGTAGTGGTGGTGATGGTGGTGGTGATGGTGGTGGTGGTGGTGGTAATGGTGGTGATGGTAGTGATTGTAGTGGTGGTGGTGGTGGTGGTAGTCATGCTGTTGTTGGTGGTGGTGGTTGTGGTGATGGTAGTGATTGTGGTGGTTGTGGTAGTTATGTTGGTAGTAGTGGTTGTCGTTATGATAGTGATGTGGTAGTTGTGTTGGTGTTGTGTGGTGATAGTTGTAGTTATAATGATACTGATAGTGGTGACGTTAAGGGTACTAGTGTCTATAATTGTGGTAGTGATGCCGGTAGTGTTGATGATTGTGGTTGTTCTTACAATACTAACAGTACAATTAATATGGTGAAGAGTGATTTAAATTGCTATCAGATGTCTCCGTTTTCGTGAAGTTAGGTTAAGTTAGGTTAGGTTAGACAGCATTAGGTTAGGTTAGGAGTGGTTAGACAGCATTAGATTAGGTTAGAATTAGTTAGACTACGTTAGGCTATCTTCAGTTTAGTTTGACTACCTTTGGTTAGGTTAGACAGCATTAGGTTAGGATAAGATTAGTTTGACTACGTTAGGTTATCTTCGGTATAGTTAGACTACCTTTGGTTCGGATAGGTTAGGATAGGTTAGGTTAGGTTAGGTTAGGTTAGGTTAGGTTAGGATAGGATAGGTTAGGTTCGGTTAACTTTGCAGATAGTAACACAAAGAAGCTACAATTCATCGTCAGTTTACATTTACAGGACCTCGAAAATAATAGCACTCCCCTTCGATCCTGAGACATATTGCATTAGGCAAGAGCCCAGTGCACCTCGTGGGAACCTCTTCAACAAATTGAAGATGTGGAGACGGGTCAGCAGAATCCTCCCACTTCAACACCACTGTCTCTTATTAGACTTTTTGCGGAATACATTTGATCATCTGACTTTCGAGGATATCATATGACGCAGCTCCTCTCTCTCTCTCTCTCTCTCTCTCACACACACCTACACACACACACATGTAATCACGGATAGATAGACTTATAAATACCGTAAATACACACTATAAGACCCCCGCTAAAGTAGATATTAGCTTCATTCCTCATATACTAGTGAGGGGAGAAATATAATGTTTTATATATATCGTCGACATTTCCGTTTAGTTGGTGTGAATTTATGCCCTCACTGCCACTCTTCTTCACTAGTTCCTCCTGCGATATTACAGAATTCTCGTTTGTGACAAATTATTCCTTTTATATTACTTTACTTGATGTGTTTTGAATTACTTATCTACTTACGTTTTATTTTTGCATTTACTTTAATTTACTCATCTACTTATTCGAATTTACTCACTTACTTTAATTGACTTACTTACCTAATTTACTTACTATAGTTAACTCGCTTAAATTTACTTACTTAAATTTACTCACCAACTTTAATTAGCTCACTTTAACTTACTTTAATTAACTTACTTTAATTTACTCACTCACTTAAATTTACTCACTTACTTTAATCTACTTACCAACTATATTCACGGTTCTACTATAATACACACAACATCTTAGTCTGTCCAACGCTTGTCTCAATACCTCATCGACTCCTATTACTTAAGACACATGCTAGTGATAATCCTAAACCATGGTGTAGAGAGAGAGAGAGAGAGAGAGAGAGAGAGAGAGAGAGAGAGAGAGAGAGAGAGAGAGAGAGAGAGAGAATCTTCGTGGTCTTCCTTGTTGTTTTATACCAGTTAATTGAGTATAATTAACCCCTTGAGTGCGATGTAATAAACCCCTTGAATACAATGACTTCAGTGCTTGAGTACGATATCTGAACCATTTGAATATGCTGACAAATTCCCTTGAGTGCGATCCTTTTGTACTCAGACGGTTAAATCATCGTACTCGAGGAGTTAAGCTAAGGTGTAGAAGACTTAGCGATAACGAGATAATTTTATGGCTATTGGACTTGTGTGTGTGTGTGTGTGTTTGTTTTTATGTATGTGTGTGTGTGTGTGTGTGTGTGTGTGTGGTTAGAGTTTCATTACCAACTTTCAGGTTACAGATTGCTGGTGGGTCCCGCTGCTCTGTCATATAAACTTGTGCACCGGAAAAGAGCAGATATTTGGGTGAGAACAGAGTGGGAGAGTGAATAGTTCTCTTTCAAAAATAATGGATTCAATTATGTTTTCGACACAAATGGAAATTGCACAGATGGGATTTCAGAGAGGTGATGAGTGGAACTTGCGGAATTTGTCACTATCATCCCTACTGAAGAGCCAAATGGTGTGGAATTTGGCTTGGGAGAGACGGAGAAAAGAAAATTGAGAACATGTTGGTGAGACAAAGCAGTGATCAGAAGAGCCTCGTGGAAGGGACGATAATGGTGCCAAGGTTCGATTGAGTGGAAGAGACTAAGACAAGAATGTTTTTTTTCTAGGTCAGGGATGTGGGGTGTTGCAGGCACCAGCTGTGTGAGTTGGTTAACAGTCAAGATTTCTGCTTTTATTCTTGCCAATTCTGTTGTGGAGTGTATTTTTTTTAAGCTGTGAAAGCTGTAATCACTGATAGCTCTACGATTGGAATATTATCATGAACTTTTGTTGAGAGAAAGTGTTCTGTTGGCACTGAGAACAAGATATAACATGAGCGCCTCGAGTGGGTGTAAATATTCATCCATTTCAGGCTATTGACCTAAAGGCAACAATTAACCAGACGATGACGCCAACCAATTACCGCCACAGGAAGATATTAATAGCTCTTCGTTGTCCCCGATAGAAACGGATTGAATCTGTATGATAAGCGAGGTGTGGGGAGCGATGGGTATAGCACATGGAATAAATATTTGCAGCAGGTAGGCCGACATACCAAAACCTTCTTTTCATACAGGATTGGAAAGTGAGGAAAAATGAATGTGTACAAAACATGAATGACATTGACATAAATATTGAAATTTGCTTCAGTTTAGGAATACCTGCACAATGGTAAGGAAAATTATATGGACGTTGTTAGAGACCGACGGTCAGAGTAAAGTGAATCTAATTCCCAGTCAAAATAAATGGTTCGTATTACCGCGTCAGGCTTCAAAGCGCGAGTGACCAATAGAGGTATGAAGACGGATTAGTTTACGCTTCATTGAGATTGTTGACGACGTGACTAATCAGCAAGTTTAAATCTCTAGACTAAAAGTTATATTGTGATAAGAGTGAAGACACTGGTTGAGGTAGAGAGGAAATGAATATAACTTCCAAAACTCCCGCTAATGTGCAGGGTGTGTGAAAAAATATATTCACACTGTTCTCACTTGTGGAAGACCTTTCTCATTAAACCTGTAACGTAGTGTGTACAAATTTTTCTAAGAGGCCCTGTAGTTTACATTAATTCCTCCCTGCTGGCAAACTGACCTCGATATTGACGTCCCAGAAGCGCCACCACCAGCTCGAGGCACAAAAGCTAAAAGCGGTCGGACTCAGTTACTACGATTTTCACTTGTAAACTCGGCAAGAATTTTACCTCCTTCAGAATGATCAATGTAGAGTAACGAGGTAAACAATCATTGGTATAGAAGCAAGGATATGATGAGTGGACGTACTGTGAGAATGATAAAGCAGTGGTAGAGGAGACGTTTATAAAATTGTGTTGAGCGAGGGTGTGCAGGACTCAGCAGGGTGGTCGGCGTGGGCGAGGCCAGAAGTATACCATTAGTGGAGAGGGACGCTGGAGGCGGTGGTCCTGCTATCCTGCTTCTTAACTCTTCACGATTTTCACAGTGTAGTGTGTGTGTGGGGGGGGGGGGTACGCTAAAAAGGAATTATCGTCAATTAAGGTTTAAAAACCCACTGACATTCTTGCCAAATAAAAATAACTTTTTATTGCTACTAATTAATGGTAATTAATTCGTATATGGTAAAATGGTCTCTGCTTCATTTAAGACGACGTTTACCGGCATAAACTAGACAAATTATACCAACATAGGTTAGGTTAGGTTTAGTTTGTGGTTATCAGCATATACCTAGATCACGCGCACCTACAGTGATTTACTTGCATATATATATATATATACATACTTACCAGAAGACGATGCACGAGCTAAGCGTATAAGGATATTATTTGAGAAACTAGGTCATACATCTCCTCGATGGAGTGAGTTTCATATCTGTGGGATTTTTCTGGAGCAGCGCCAGAGTGTGTCCCCGCCACGCTGCGGGGGAAAAACTGAATAAAATGTGACGTTTCCATTTGTGTGGATGAGATGATACAGACTTAGTTCAAAGTTTCTCTTGTACTGTACGTGCCACTTTATATTATAGACAGGCAGGCAGACAGACAGACACACAGACAGACAGACACACAGACAGACAGACAGACAGACAGACAGACAGACAGACAGATAGATATGATCACAATTAATGACAGCTTTGGTCCACAACTGTTATTGTACCTTGAGAAACTTTCTAAGTAAAATGGAAACGACAAAATCTATATAAAAAATAATATGAACTCTATCTCTTGATTTTCCATTCAGTCGAAAAATCTTTGTCGTGTATTTGGAAATTAACAGATTTATTTTCGGTTAGGTTAGGTTAGGTTAGGTTAGGTTGGGTTAGGTTAGGTTAGGTTAGGTAAGGTTAGGTTAGAAAAAAGCATGGAAACGTTTAGGAACCCGGGTAGTTATTGTAAGTAATTAGATCATTTTTTGGGGCGAGAAATTAGAGCACATTTATAACAGAAATACGTTTTGGGACGTCAGAACGAAATTTACTACGTTTAAAGGTAACTTTGATGAGATTTTTAGTTAAGTCAAAGGAATGAAAATACTATAAAAAATATATCCTTAAAGTTTGTTATTTGCAAAGCCTTTCCTTATTTCAAAGTTTAATATAACTTAAAGCTGATTGAGGACCTGACCTCGTTCTAACATCTGAGAGCAGAAAATTGGCGTCACTAAATCACACACACACACGCGCACACACACACACACACACACACACACACACACACACACACACACACACACACACACACGCACATAGCTGCCAAACACAGTATCACGCCAACTTTGAATCCCAAATATGATCCAGTAACAGGTTGTGGAATAATATAACCCAGAAAATAGAATAGAGAGAGAAAGAGAGAAGGGGAGGGGGGGGGGCAGTAGTAGGTCATGATCCCAGAGCTGTGAGTGTGGCCACCACAACATGAGGCTGGCCAAGGAAGCTGGCGCCTCCCCTGGGTCAGGTGATAAACACGAGAGCTCCTTGGCCAGCCTAGGGGGACCTGGCCTGCCCACACACCTCGTGCAGATTGAATACTGAAATTTACTTATATAATATTGTTTCCAGAATTTCGAATATATATATATATATATATATATATATATATATATATATATATATATATATATATATATATATATATATATATATATATATATATATATATATATATATATATATATATATATATATATTTATTTATTTATTTATTTATTTATTTATGTGGGTTGTATATATTGTAGTGGTTTTAAAATTAAAGTTTCTTCATCTAATAGGTGTAAGGATTAAATTATCATATAAAACAATGTTGTAAGTAACTGAAGAAATTTACGTTATATAACATAATTCAAAACACAGAACTCCATTATCAAACGCCAAGTGATGAGTATTCTTATAAAACAACTGACAGTAAAGACATTAGGTCAACAATACTGACGTCAGAGATGTGAACACCTGGTGACTTATTTACAAAATAAACGTAGCTTAGAGAAATTAAGGAAAGTTGATGTTGACACAATAAATTTATAATATAACTTAGGATCCTCCCCATACTGGCCAGATTTTATGTAAATAATATTGATGGTGTTGAAGGAATATCCTTCTTTCCTTAGGCTTTAGTAAGCCCCTTTGTAATATTTATATGTACTTGTGACACTTGCTAGATGCTTCTGGTATTATCGTACAGGGGTACCTTGTGACAGCACTAGGATCCCGGTTCCTCTGTCAAGGAATAAACTATTGAAAGTTAACTTATAGATTAGGACATATGTGAATCGAAATAAATAAGAAAAATCCTGAGATAATGACGTAAGTGTTAATGATATCCTGAGTCGATAAAGCGGAGGTGATGTTTACAATCTGAGTGCGTTCTAGCGGCACTATTTGAGTTGATATTTAATGCAGTATACAACTCTTGTGTAGAAATTTAATAGAAAAATTATAAATATAAATATGTATTTTACTTATAACGGAACAATACTTGTGATCTCTTTGTGAAGCAGAAGATATAATATCGCCTTTGGGACAATTGATGGCAGGCGCTCATAGAGGACATAACATAGTATGAGACGTTTGCAGAGACACACCCCACGGACACCGACAATAGGGCTAATTCTCTACGTTCTTTGATCACATACCACCTACCACACTGAGAAGCACCCTCACAGACACCCACAGACAGTACTATCAAGTAGATAATTATAGGAAAGTGTTTAGCATTGGTTTTCCAGGAACTGCGATGAGGAATTGTTGCTTCATGAATAAGACTGAGAGGTGATCTAGGTTGTATTGGCTCCACCTGTTGAATGGAAACAGGTATGCAAAAGCTGTTTCCTGTGAAGCCTTCCTGAGATTTGAATGGAATGTTGGCCATGCTTATGTTGAGTGGAATGTTGGCCATGCTTATGTTGAGTGGAATGTTGGCCATGTTTGTGTTGAGTGGAATGTGGCTTGTGTTGAGTGGAATGTAGCCATGTTTGTGTTGAGTGGAATGTTAGCCCAGGTTTGTGTTGAGTCGGAATGTTGGCCATGCTTGTGTTGAGTGGAATGATGACCACGCATGTGTGTTTAGTGGAATGTTGGCCATGCTTTTTTGTTGAGTGGAATGTTGGCCATGCTTATGTTGAGTGGAATGATGACCACGCATGTGTTTAGTGGAATGTTGGCCATGTTGTGTTGAGTGGAATGTTAACCATGCTTGTGTTGAGTGGAATGTTAACCATGTTTGTGTTGAGTGGAATGTTGAAAGCCCAGGTTTGTGTTGAGGTGGAGATGTTGGCCCATGCTTGTGTTGAGTGGAATATTAATGACCACGCATGTGTTTAGTGGAGATATTGTATACTTTTGTTAGGTGGAATGTTGGCCATGCTTATGTTGAGTGGAATGATGACCACGCATGTGTTTTAGTGGAATGTTGGCCATGCTTTTGTTGAGTGGAATGTTGGCCATGCTTTTGTTGAGTGGAATGATGGCCACGCATGTGTTTAGTGGAATGTTGGCCATGTTTGTGTTGAGTGGAATGTTAACCATGCTTGTGTTGAGTGGAATAATGGCCATGCTTGTGTTGAGTGGAATAATGGCCACGCATGTGTTGAGTGGTCCCTGTGGATATCAACTTGAAGTAATTCCAGAAGATAATAAATATTTCACTCAGACACTGGATTAATCGCCTCAGGTATAAGTTAAGGCATTTTAAATTTTGTTTGTGATTAGAAAATATTTGCAACGCGAATGAATATACCACAAGAGTCTTACTTAACTGTGGGCACAATTACTGAAGTTCTGTATTGAAATAGATTAAATTTTAATGGGTATTCAGAATGGTTTAATGTAGTTTTTATTAATACCATATTTTACGTCAGATTAATATTTTTCACCAAAAGAAATGTATTAAAGTACGTATTCTAGGTCCACATGGTAATTCAAGAGATTGATAACCTCAAAATCACTCAGTATGTCATTCGGTTAGGTTAGGGTAGGTTGGGTTAGGTTAGGTTAGGTGAGAAGACTGTTTATTACGAATTGTTTCAATATTATGTTCTTATAGAGATGGTTTATAAATTTAAGCTTTATATGGTCTATAAAATAGTAAGTCAGAAGAGTTTAAATGTTAATGTGTGGATTTAGAATTAATATTTCATTTTTACTCTCTATCAGAACTATTTTTTTTATCTCCGAAGTAACTTTATTTGGTTATATTATATTACTTTCAAATATATTATGTGACGTTTTATCGTGAACTAGTTTAAGAGTTATTAGTTGAAACAATATACTTGATTTATCGGTGCACCAAAGTTTCGAAATTTTGTTACTATATCCAAGTGTAAATAATGTTCGGATTTAAGTTACTTAATAATTCTTTAATATTTATTTCATAGAAAAAACCCATTTATAGATCAATATATTTTTTCTTGTAAACTGGTGGAATTAATACCAAAATAAATCAAAATTACTTGTATTTTATATCGTTTTTCTGTACTAAAGTTTCTTCCTAAACCATCCTCCATCTTCCTCTTCCTTTGTTTCACTTATTTCTGGTTTTACTCCCTTTAAGCAAGTCCTAAATTCTCCTTCGCCTCCTTCCACTTCCCACTAATACCCTTTCCTTTCCCTGAGCATCAAAACAAAGGTCCTCATCACCGCCTCTTGGTCTCAGAAATAAGATAATTCAAGTCTTCTTCATCCTCAGATCGAAGAAGAAGAGAGCAAGTCTAAAAGAGAGAGAGAGAGAGAGAGAGAGAGAGAGAGAGAGAGAGAGAGAGAGAGAGAGAGAGAGAGAGAGTTAAAAGTCGACGATTGCGATTAAGCTTTGATTTGGTTACAGACTATAAATTCTTAAGTGTTCTCTCGGGAAATCTAGTGAGAAGGACAGAGAAGCGTTTGTTTTGGTAACATGACAGATGCGACACTACATGAGATATGTTACACCTCACCGATTCTCTTACTCTGGCTTGTAAACACGATTAACCTTTTACTTTTAGCCTAAGTACAATATATCTAAGCCCCCTTTGTATAGTCATCCTAATATTAAATAAAAAAATAAACTATGTCAATCGATTTTTAAGGTTTTAGAGCTAAAAAAAATTTGTGCAAGAAATTACATTTTTTTTCTAATTTAAGAGTTCACGTGAGGTTAGTAATGACTTCCCTCTCACCTTGAACATGTTGGGGAGGGGGGGGGGGAATCAATTAAAGTAATGTGCAATAAGTAATAAGCAATAAGTTAATTATCTAACTTTCTCCTCGTTGTCTGTCCTAATCATACAATAATTCTTCCCCCTTTGTCTAACTTCATTCTTGGGTGACGGGGAAAAAAATCTTACTGTGCAATATAAGTCCACCTACACCAACAGGACACTCACTATTTAATGTTTACTCTGGATTTCCTCCGGATCGCCTAAGATGGACGATCATCTCTGTCAAGAAAACCTGTTAACACGTTCATGAGTTATAATCATCTCACGACGGATCGGTCAGGGAGGCGACAGATGTGAACGCGATGTGACGGACACAACGACATACACGATTCAATAATTATCTCGTGTTTAATTTGATTATATAAATATGACCAACATATTTTACTTTTATTATTGAAGAAAAATGTTTATAAGTATCTCATTCTGCGACTCACGACAACGGAAATAGACCAATGGTGGAGAGAGTGAACCCAAGGAGCAAAACACCTTCATAATGACAAGAGTGGCAAGAAGCGAGGCGAGGCTGGTGAAGGGCGTCTTAGAGTCTTGAGAAAGAGTCAAGTCAGCTCCCGCGAGGTAGACTGAAGACTCTCTTCTTGAAGGACAAGTAACAAAAAAAAACTAATTCATAAATCCGAGGAACTGAAGAAAAACAAGCGGTCAAAAGGCTTCCAGGGTTAGGTGGCCGTCCTGTGTGAGACTGTGAGGCAGGCAAACACACACACACACACACACACACACACACACACACACTCTCTCTCTCTCTCTCTCTCTCTCTCTCTCTCTCTCTCTCTCTCTCTCTCTCATCTATCCATCTCCTTTTACAAACACAAATACTTTAATACTCTATAGATACATCCCTTGTATGAATCGGTTAGGAACATTTGTTTTACTTAAGGTAAACCCAAAACCCTTTCAAGAAACCGACGAACTCCCTTACAAACACACGGAAGATTACATACATATTATATATATCAAGGAATTCGTATATACTTGGCTGCTTACATACCGAGTTATGTATTTACATTACACACACATATATATATATATATATATATATATATATATATATATATATATATATATATATATATATATATATATATATATATATATATATATACTGACCCGGGATGTGATCTAGGGGTCATAAATGAGATGGTGGGTACAAGATAAACAAATAATTTATCTAGATCGAGGAAGGGCAGACGTCTTGATCCATAGCGCACAAGATCTATATGATAATGTGACTCTTCTGCTCATCACTGATATATATGACTCGGAAGTTTTCGTCCTTTTGAGCCACATAAACGTCTCGTGTAGCCCCAGGTAGAAACATCACAGCTATGGACTGGTAGTTGATTCCGACGATAAAAACCTTCATATCTTTGTTATCTATGCTATCTTCTGCATGTTTATTTCTCCTCTTGTTATTATGCTTTATATTGAGTGTTAGAAATATTATAAAGCCGCGCCATAAATCAAGAAAATATTTTAGCCCAGTAACCCCCGGCCGCCATCGCCTCGTCTCCCACCACAACAACAACAACAATGACAACAAATGCCACATCAGCGCCACAGGGTCACAAATTCACTTTCTCCCACTATACTTGTCTTGTGTAAATTTGTCTTTGTGCTTTATTGTTTTTTTTTACGTGTTTTAGTTTCATTTATTTTATTTTATCTCACTTTTTTCCTCACCCCCCACAACAGCCACAATAAGAAACAACTGAGAATTACGAGGTTACAAATCTACCCTTATTCACTATATTGTCTTTCCTGTGTATCATAATTTTGTTCGTGTTTTAATTCCATTTTTCACTGTATTTCTTCTTCTATCTCTCCTACCTGCTTTATCCCTTGCGTTTTCGTCTTAAATCTATCCATTTTCTTCCCGCTGTGTATATATTTATTGTCTGTGCATATCTGGCTTCCATTCTTTCTTCTCTTTCGCCGTATTTTCTTCTCTTCTCGTTCTGAAATTACTGTTAGTTCCTCTGTTTACGCGGTCTTTATCATTGCCTTACCTCCTCTCCCCGCCAATTAGTCCTTTAGTTTGTCAGTCAGTCAGCCAGTCAGTCAGCCAGTTAGTCAGTCAGTGATTCTGTTATATAGTTACTTTCTTTACCATTGAATCAAATCGTAAGTCAGTCAGTCATTAAGTCCGTCAATCAATAAGTCACTCACTCAGTAAATTAGTCAATCACTCAGTCAGTCAGTCAGTCAGTAAATCAGTCGGTCAGTCACTCAGTCATTCAGAAAATTAATAAAACAGCTAGTCAATCAGTTAGTCAGTCAGCTAGCCATATAATCTGTTAGTCAGTCAGTAAATTAGTAAACAAGTCAGCCAGTCAGTAGGTCAGTGAGGCGAGGCATCTAGAGCTGACTGAGGCAGCCCAACACAAGGGAGGCAGAGAACAATTTCCTGCCGGCCGCCGGAACATTTAATAACACAGCGGCGTTGATATTTATTTCATTATCTTTTTATTTACAACTCTGGCCCGGGAACATTTTGTGGCGCTCGCAGAAAAATCACACACGAATGAAACTACAGCAGCGGTGAGCATGAGAGAGAGTTTCATAAATATTTGGGTATATTTATGAGCTCCTGGGAAAAACGTGTGCGCTTGTCTGCATTCATAAATGTGTAAGTCCTTATACGGGAAAAAATATATTTGCACAATCCAGAACGAAACTTTCTTGGTTTTCAAATGTAATTTTGCTAGTGTGTAAACTGACTTTGTGAACGATGTTCAAAGACCCTAACAATTGAGAAGAAACAAAAAAAATTATCCACACACACACACAAGACACGGTGACCAACCCGAACACAATAGAAACACACTTAAGTGGCCTTCCTTCTCCAGAAACACTGGAGGAGGAGTTAGCTGAATGGAAGGGCCTGGCCACTGAGAAAGAACACAGAAATCATGTGAAACCTTGAAGAAAAAAATCTGTGGTAGACTGTAAACTCCACAGCGTCCCAACATGACCTTTCTCCTGGTGCTGGCATGACCCCTCCACGTTACTCCATGTGCGTGTGCTCACGCGCCTCACTGTCACATTGCGTAAATTATAGAAAACATGAAGAGAAACAAAAATACCCCCCACCCCGTCACACACACACACACACACACACACACACACACACACATACACACACACACACGAGTCACTCAGATGGAGGGACAAAGAGAGAGAGAAAGAGAGAGAACGAGCCTGGAGAGTGATGCACGAGAGAGAGAGAGAGAGAGAGACAGAGAGAAATTATAAAACTAACCACTTGATTGACGCGTCATTAAGGTCGCCACGGATCTAATTGACCAACAATCAGAATCTTGAGCTAAATGTCACATGGCTTCACGTCGCTCCAAATTCTTTTTCACAAATCACTTCAAACGTTTTCTGTGTGATAACTGATTCAGAGAAAACGATAAGTAATGATTCGATTTTTTTGTCTATAAATGATTGATATTGCTGAGTAGCGAGATGAATATGGAAAATGACTAAAAAATATTGGTTCTATAAATAATATTCTTTCATATGTGCATCATCGTAATGGGTATGTATATTTAAATGTATAAATATATAGATACATGTAAACCAGACACAGCGTATAGCACAGTGGTTAGGATTATGTATCGTGTATAGTATTATGAGTTGTTATGTAGCCCGTCCCTGCATAACACCACACTCGCCTCTGTACAAACATTCTTTCATTTAAATGCTAACACGGTTTCTCTTTTTCCATTTCTACTCTCTCTCTCTCTCTCTCTCTCTCTCCCTGGGCGTAGCGTAAGTGAAATTGTCATTGTCGGTTGGATCTATACTCATCTCTCAATGATCGGTAGTGTGTCGGTAGCGAGTCGGTAATGAGTCGGTAGTATGTATGTATGTATGTATGTCTCCCGTAGCATGACTCGGGGACTACTGAGTTAACCCCTTAAAACAGCAAAGTCTTACAGTCAAAAGATCGAAAGATAACCATCACAGCTTTACATGAGATGACACTCAGTGTGATTCACCATCTGGCTCAAGTGCAATACAGTTTACATGATCGCTCAACCTCTCAGAACCAGAGTGACGTATCTCTTAATTTTCTGTCTCTGGTGACTTTAAAATACGCGATAAAAGACCTTAATTAGTGACATGTACTGTAATAGTTAGAAATAAATAATAATTACATCACTAATTGAGGTTTTAGACAGGTATGTGTGTAGGTTAAAACAACACGAAGAGTCATCTCCTGTCAATGTGTACGGTATCTGTCTCTGATAATCCCGGGTCCATTAGGTACCATGTATTCGTAATTAATTACTTTCCATGCTAATCACAGGCGTCGACTTTAAAAAACGTTTAATACATGGTAAGAGGATTTAACACTTGGTAATCTTTGTTGGGGAGAAAATTACAACCGTGTCACAGGGTCAAAAAGTTAGTGTCTTAGGTAACTCGTTTAGTTTTGTCATATAAATTATCATTGTTGTGGCAGCCGTGTTTTTTTTTTATATTCTTCATTTGTCTTCTACGATAATCAGAAAACTGTTTTATCTTATATTATATTAACTCTACCTATTATTCTTTTCTATCCCTCTTCTTTTCCTTCTTTCCTCTGTGTTTCCTCACTGTTAAAAAAAAAAGATCACCGAAACAGCTACAGCAACATTATTTACCCTGTCTCACCTCCACTTCACGCTGGGAGACGTACAGTTAAACTCTCGCTCTACAAACACATTCCCTCCTCTGTCAACACACTTCACCGCCTCCCAACACCTCCCCTCTCACACCCTACAAACACAACATGTAGGAGGCGACCAAAAGAGTAAGAGGTCATTGGATGGAGAGAGAGAGGGAGAGAGAGAGAGAGAGAGAGAGAGAGAGAGAGAGAGAGAGAGAGAGAGAGAGAGAGAGACGGCACCTCATTCACCTTTCCTCCCCCCCACGGCAGTCCTTCAGCAGGCTGCCGAGAACAACTAATCTACTGTATTATCTGGCTGTAACATTTGATGGAAAAGTCAGGTGAGGGAGCTCACTGAAACAGTACCTGGCCTTACAGAACGGCTATCACTCTTTGTATTGGTTTCTAAAATAAGTTTAATTTACTCTATATCGTCACCTTGAGATCTGATGTAACTTACTAAACTTTTTGTGTTTTTTTCTTTAAATATATTCCAGTTTGTCTAGGATGAGGTTTTGTTGTCTCCAGTCGCATGCACATACACGCACGTAGAAAACCACGAATATGCAACACGTTCTTACACACATTTACACAAAGAGATGTGCAGACATGCAAATATTATGTAAAGAAATACACACATATACAGTATAATGTACAAACATTTGTGGAAAGAAACGCACTAAGACACACATATATAAGCAAACAAAACCACATATACACACATTTCAGTCAACGAAATCACACACGTAACATACATATTTACCTAAACAAACACAAACACACACACACACAAAAGAGTTCAAGAAATTCATACAGTATAATAAGAAGGTGTACAGTTACCTCCAACCTCCACTATAGGCCAAGACCCTCAGCTACCTCACAGTCTTAATGTTTACTTTTCTTTCACATCACTTTGTTTTTCATACTGTTAGATAAAAGTCATTATTTGCGATATTTCCCTCTCCCTTGTGATTACTCTTCTTGTTACTATCGTTTCATTTTATACACTAATTAATATTTTATGTGTGTTTACAGGTACGTTGATTAAAATCTAATATATGATTCCATTTGACGGTAAATATAAAATGTTTCCCGCGTGAGTGTATGTGTTCCCCTTGTTGACATAACCTATACGTCAAGATGAACACAGCGGCAGCAGGTTCAAGCCGCTGTGAAAAATATTCCTTCTCTTTCTCCTCGTTACTTTAAAGAAGGAATGCCGCACACAACAATTTTTTTCTTATTTTTTCTTCACTGTCTCTGTTGCATTTAAAACTTTTTCTAAAATAAGTCTCAGAATATGATATCACACGGAGAGCTGAACACTGGCGCCATATTCCAGCCTCACATCAACAACAACAAAATATCGACGTGATGTTTAAACAGCCTCTTGTCTTGCTTGGTCACAACACCACAGGAAGTTAACGTCAATACTGTGACAAATATACAGAAAAAAATACTGAATTCCTCATACGTGAAATACGCTTCTGTAAATATTTTTCTTGTTAACATTTCGCGCCTTGACAGCCACCAGAACTGCTTTCTCTTTTAAGTGTGAGTGAAGTAGTGGAAGATAAAATCATATTTTTGTTGAAATATGTTCATTGACACTCAGTTCCATCATTTGTCACATCAATATCATTATGTATTATGTATTTTAACAACTGCATTACAGGTACAGTTACTTTGAACCTATAAACAGAACCACAACATGAAGAGTCACAAACCTGTACGAGTATACAGTTAACCAAAAGTAACAATGTTAATGATGATCAATTTAACAACACTGGCTTTTAAATACAGCTTCCAAGACTAAGATAAATTTCAAGAATCCCTGTCAACATTACTATATACGATGCAACCAGCTGAACAAATACAATGGAACAGAAACCCGAAGCAAATATTCCCTCCTGTATTTTATATATAAGAAAAAAAGTGAATCTCCTGTGTGTGTGTGTGTGTGTATGTGTGTGTGTGTGTGTGTGTGTGTGTGTGTGTATGTGTGTGTGTGTGTGTGTGTGTGTATGTCACTTTCCTCGGGTCCACAAGATAGAAGACAATTTTTTTTAAAGGATAGCCTAAAGGAGTGGGTGAGCTCGTCCCCCACCACCACACCTGTGCACCTGTGGCCCTGAATAATGACCCAGTTGAACGAAACCCTCACCTATTCTCACGCAACGTAGTTTACTGCACCTCACTCTTACAGCCAGACCATAATAGACTATTTTTTTTTCCTTACTTAATTTATTTGTCTTCTTTTTTCTTTACATATTCGCTTATTAATTATTTATTTGTGTGAATATTTATTTGCCGATTGCTTTTGTTTGTTTATGATCATTTTCTAGTTTATTTACACTTGACAGTTTGTGGTAGTGGTTGTGGCTGTGGTTGTGGTAGGGGCTGGGGTAATGGTAGAGGAAAATATGGTGGTGGTGGTGGTGGTAATGGCGGCAGTGTAGGGTAGGTGTAACGGTGGTGGTGAGGGTGGTTAGTGAGGGTGAAAATGTAGTGGTGATGATGGTGATGGTATTGGTGGCAGTGTAATGATGGTAATGGTGAAGATGTGCTGGTGATGGTATTGGTGGCAGTGTAACGATGGTAATGGTGAAGATGTGCTGGTGGTGGTAAAGAGTATGGGTGGCCTGGAGCGTATCCCTCAGTACACAGCCACCTCCACCATCACCTCCAAAGAGACATCTCTCTCTCTCTCTCTCTCTCTCTCTCTCTCTCTCTCTCTCTCTCTCTCTCTCTCTCACGATTTATTCTCGCTACGGGAAGGAAAAAACACACGCTCAGTCAAGCACCATATTAAAGAAAGGAGAGAAATGGCTTAGTTTATTTACATACACAGCATAGTAATGAAGACCTTTTGTACTGGAGGGCAAAAAGGCTGTCATATATTTTTTTTTATTAGTACCTACAAGAATTATGTCATTATCCTAAACTTTAATAAAATATTTCAGTCAACTTTATACCATATAATTAATCAAGGGTTATGTCATCGTACTCAAAGGGTTATCGTACTCAATGGGTTATGTCATAGTACTCAAGAGGTTAATGGTAATCTTTGCTCTCAGGCAGAAGGTCCGCCACCTCTTCGCCACTATTTTTGCCGGTGTTTATAAAGACGTTAATCAATAAAGTCAATAAGATTCTGTTCTGATTCGAAACTTTCCACAGAACGTCAATCCATGTAAAAAATATATAGTATTTTCAGAACGTTTTTTTAAATATCAAACTCTTCCTACCTTCACTAATCACTCAAGTCCCACAAGAAACTCAATATATTAAATTCTCTTACTTAGATTAACATCAACTTTTAAATTATAAAGGAACTCCGGAATATTGTAATAAGATCATTCATATAAATAAATTTCTAGTTTGTTTTTAGAAATAATTTCATCATAAAAATAAAAGAAGTCTTCTGCACGAGTCAGTCGACCATCCACTCTCCCTCACAGCGGCCCCATGGTACTGACTGGCCTATTTGACCTCCTTATTCAAGAGGGAACATACAACACCAGGTTAATCACCCAACTGAACAACTCTACAATTGTTTACACACGATTTGACAAGTCTCCTTTATTAGATACAATATGTAAACGACATTTTACTCAATTGTTGTTTTTTGTTTTTAATATTTGTAATTTTGTACTTAAGTCAAATCTCTGGCACTGAGATTTTATGCTGAGTCTTTATAAATATTGTACACCGTGTTTTAGTAAGTTATATTATAATATCTCTCATGTCGAAGGTCACCTACAGATGGTTATTCTTACAGTGACTGTAGCATGTGTTGTGTCAGTTAAGGGTCTGGTTAAAATATGGTAAAAGAAGGAATAATAATATTAATATATGGAAAAATCTCTCTCTCTCTCTCTCTCTCTCTCTCTCTCTCTCTCTCTCTCTCTCTCTCTCTCTCTCTCTCCCCTCGTTCCCGCCGTTCCTACTCCTACACTCTCCGCGTTAACCCAGTTTGTTATTTAAAACTTAGCTTCACCAACTAGCAAATGAATACCAACATGATTAAACCTCCGGTAACAGTATGCAAATTCTAATGTTGTGGCCATGGCTCGTTGTTGTCGCATGGCCACCATGCTGTGGTCCCTGGCCACAAATGTGGTCCTTGGTCACAATATTGTGGCCCCCTGGACATATTATCGTGACCTCTTGGCCACCTTCTTGTGGCCTTTTGGTCACCTTGTTGTGGCTCTTTAACCGCCTTGTTATGGTCAGCCATTGATGTTATTGTTATTAATATTGTTACTGTTATTGAAGTGGCTATCGTTACTCTTATTATATTATTGTTAGTACTGTCATTTGTACTACTACAAATATTGTTATCAACGTTATCATTATATTATTTATATTCTTGTTATTATATTATTATCATTATCATTAAATTATTATGAGTAGCAGTATCATTAGTAGTACCATTATTACTATCATTATTACTATTATATATCATTCTTATTATATGCAATCGCCTCGTTGGTTAGTTTATATTATCATGAAAAACAAACATTACCCATTCTAAAGATGTGTGTGTCTTTAGAAGTCCTTTGATGCTTTGGAACACCTCCAGCATCCCCCAGCACACCGCACCATCATTATCTCAGAATCGCTATGTAGGGAGCTGTTCCTTGGGCGATTATTGTCTACAAGTATCCTTAGCTACGCATTCAAATTTCACAAGGTTGGGAGTAATATTAATCAAAAACAAAACAATGCCAGGTACCTTAAGGGTTAGAAGCGTTATTCGTGACCTTTAACCTGTGATGACTTACAGTGTTTTGGTTTTTCTCGGGTGGAACAAAATGGCCTCCTCCCTATACGATCTCCTATAAGCATTAATGATCTTTATAATCAACCTGAAGGTTCAAATTTAAGCTCAAATAACTTGATCTTTTTCTGTTGCGTTAAATTAAACTTTTACAACTCAAAGATTTCACCACACTACGATGGATACCTTAAAACAAGCCTCTCTTGCCAACTCTAGAGTAATATAATTAAATAACAGTAAGAGGTAGTTTTTCATTGAAACTCAAACAATTACATACAGTCGCATGCATTTATACTTCATACAGCATCTGACACATTTTGTGAGATGTGGTAGCTCTGTGTTTGTTTACATCGTATTAAAACTCCCAGAATGGCCCAAAGGAACCTCGCAATAGTAGCCAGACAAAGGATGATAGATAAGCATGCCACACAATGGGTCAGACAGTGTACAAGGTATAAGTGTAGGCCACTGTTCTTTTGCCAGATATCATAGTTAGGTAGAGAATTCACGATAACTAATTACCTTGAAAATTATGTCAGCAAATTGACCTAAACTGAGCATGTACCCTAACCAAACCTAAGCTAACTAAACTACACCTAACCTAACCTAACCTAACCTCAACTAGGTAAGACTATCTTTATTTAAGAAGATATCATTCCCTGTATTTAAAAACTGATTTGCATTACAGCGCCCAACAGGGAAGCATGCTAAGTTCATGCTTGCCTTTATTTATGTCTCATGAGTTAAGGGCGTAGAAGCCTGAAGAGCACAGAAGCCTGAAGAGTCAATGGTTTATGTCATCAAGTTATTGGAAGCTCCAACAACTCCCTGAATACGAATTCGCAACTTTCGATTTACACCAGGTACCTACTTTACTGCTAGGTGAACAGGGACTAATGTGGGCTAGGAAGTATGTCCAAACAACTTCCACCGGCCCGGGAATTGAACCCGTGACATCACGCTTGCGAAGGCAAGAGCGGTACCACTCTACCACCAGCACCCCCAATATAACTAATGATATCCTCTTGACACGACAACAAATTGGTGTTTCTCGCGGTCACCATCACCACCCCCCCCTCCCCACCCCACCCACCCCTCCCCCCTCCCCACCCCACTCACCATCACACACATCATCCCCGTGAAGAAAATTAATGCACTCTTTTCATAATAAATCAATAAGCCGGTAGAGGATTTTATAGAATTTCACACAACACCAACACTCAATACTTGTTCAAGATATTTAAATGGTTTAGTTACACCATAAATAAACATACAGAAGTAGTGTCCTCTTTCAGCATGTAAGGATTATTAATCGTATATTTAATTAGAACTGAAAATATTACTCAAAGGATAAGATGGAAGAGTTAACAGGAATTTTATATTTATTCTACATACATGTATAGACTTATTTACACGAGAAAATAGAACATTGTATATCATCTACGTCATTTTACAAGTTATATTTATGGAAGAATATTTTGCTAATGTGAAATTTGTTCCAACACACACACACACACACACACACACACACACACACACACACAACACACACACACACACACACACACACACACACACACACACACACCACACACACACACATACATAAACAATGACAACCCCGATAGTTAACATATACATTCAAGGGTCAAAAGGTCACAATTATAGTTTCGAAAAAGAAGAAGAAAAAAAAAACATCAGCGTGAGTTGTCACCTCCCTCGAGTGTAGTTCAGTTAATTGAATTTCTGTAGAGCCACTCTGTTTTTCGACTTCAAACCAACAAACCAACAACACCTGAAACGACCTAAAGACACATTTAAGTAACACCAGTAACCCTTAAAAGGTATTACCCTCGGCTTAACTATACCTGAAGATACCAAACTACAGAATGGAAAAAAAATTACTACGAACTTCCACAGGTAACTGATACATCGCTTTCATTTATCTAATATATATGCAAATTAAGAAGGCCTCAAGTGGCTGGGATAGATTATAGCAGACGGGCACAGATGGCAGAAGGAAAAGGAAAAGAAAGGAAAGGAGGAGACAGGGGAGAAGGAGATAGAAGGAAGAGACGAGGAGAAATACTGAATGGGATTAAAATATACAAAAATGAGGGAACGGGAGGGAGGGAGGGAATACGTTATACAATGGAGAGAAGGACAACTGAGAGAATTTGTTGATGACGTATTTTTATGGTTTATTATGGAGGCAATATTATAGCCTAAATGTATGGTGTGTTATGGTGCTGTAGACATATGGTGCGTTATGGTGCTGTAGACATATGGTGTGTTATGGTGCTGTAGACATATGGTGTGTTATGGTGCTGTAGACATATGGTGCGTTATGGTGCTGTAGACATATGGTGTGTTATGGTGCTGTAGACATATGGTGTGTTATAGTGCTGTAGACATATGGTATATTATGGCGCTGTAGACATATGGTGTGGCGGTTATGGTGTGTTATAGTGCTGTAGACATATGGTGTGTTATGGTGCTGTAGACATATGGTGTGTTATAGTGCTGTAGACATATGGTATATTATGGCGCTGTAGACATATGGTGTGTTATAGTGCTGTAGACATACGGTGTGTTATGGTGCTGTAGACATATGGTATGTTATGGTGCTGTAGACATATGGTGTGTTATGGTGCTGTAGACATATGGTGCGTTATGGTGCTGAAGACATACGGTGTGTTTTGGTGCTTTTAGACATATGGTGTGTTATAGTGCTGTAGACATACGGTGTGTTATGGCGCTGTAGACATATGGTGCGTTATGGTGCTGAAGACATATGGTGCATAATGGGACTGTGAACAATAGGTGTGTTATCTTGTGTTATCTGAATTTAGACATAAATAGACAGCAAAAATTTGATAATTGATTTCTCAAGTCAACTTTTGGAAAGAGGAAATAACACAGGAAGAGGAATGAATGTATGTATGACTGAAGGAAAACAGATAGGTGTGATTGAGAACAGAGGATAGAAATAATAATAATAGCTACCTGGCTTTATAAATATTGCAACTAAGAAGTCTTCCCTATGAGACAAAAGTTCAGTGAGGAGAAGAGGAAGAAGTTAAGAAAATAGATTAGAATGTTATTGAAGAGAATGAATTAAGTGAAAATAAGTAGAGTTGTGCTTATGTGTACTATTATTGAGAGATAGAGTATATAATGTGAAGGATCTTAGGTTACGTCTGCTAGGGGCTACTTCAGGTAATCACGCGTTCCATGGTTTCGATACCTGCCACGTAGTCATATTGAATATACTTTAAAGATTAAAGATAAACCAAAAAAATATTACCATAATCTCATCCCTTAAATCTCATCCACTTCCATAGAAATTCCTTATTCTTACCTGCCATATACAATGAGAGATATTACCTTGGTAGTATTTTAAATGTACAGGTGCTGAGAGAGGATTAATTAGCGCATCAAGTCATAAAAGTGCCTGACTGCATCATATTTTTATTTCCCACCATGCACGCCGTGGCCTCGTGTACACTGGTTGATTTATACTCTCCTGTCTGCTGTAATCCTTAACCCACTCACTAGGAATTTTATTTTAATTGAATGTATAGGACGTAATTATTTTAATGAAATAGTATTATCACCTAAATTCCATTAAAAATCATGAGTAACATCATTTTAAATTATATCTCTAAAAATATATTTGATAAATGTTAACATATTTTACATTCATAATTTAAAAGTATTGGGTACTGTACTTGATGATGACTTGTTCCTGGAGAGTATTTAGACGTCCGAATAATCAAGAGTATTTTCATATTAACGTTCCTTAGTGTTTTGTCATTAAAGGTAATTAAAACTTTTGTGAATTGGAGGTGTAATTGAGTGAAAGAGTGACATTAGAGACTAAAACAGACTGACTAAATGCCCCCCTGGGAAGTAAAAAAAAAATTGAGAGAACCAATGAGAACGACTTTGTAAATGTGTTGATGGTCGATGACGTTATGAGTAACGTCAGATAGTAAAGAAACTCACGAAGTCCTGATTAATAACATACAAGATATAGAAGAGCTACACCAGCAGTCAGGCTAAACAAAACAGTGAAAAGACAAAAAATAAAAAATAAATTAATAATAATAATAATAATAATAATAATAATAATAATAATAATAATAATAATAATAATAATAAAATAATAATAATAATAATAATAATAATAATAATAATAATAATAATAATAATAACAATAATAATAATTATAATAATAATAATAATAATAATAATAATAATAATAATAATAATAATAATAATAATAATAATAATAATAATAATAATAATAATAATAATAATAATAATAATAATAATAATAATAATAAAAGAACACACCAAGGTGAGAAATTATCCCCACAGCTCTTCAACTTTTTTTTTATCCACACGCTCTTATTCTGGTTCCCACGCTCTTAACCTGGTTCCCACCTTCTTAACCAGGTTCCCAGGCTCTTAATCTAGTTCCCATGCTCTTAATCTGGTTCCCACACTCTTGAGCAGGTTCCCACGTTTTTAATCTGGTTCCCACGCTCTTAATCTAGTTCCCACGCTCTTAATCTAGTTCCCATGCTCTTAATCTTGTTACCACGCTCTTAACCTAGTTCTCACGCTCTTAATCAGGTTCCCACGCTCTTTACCTGGTTCCCACGTTCTTAATCTGGTTCCCACACTCTTAATCTCTTTCCCACGTTCTTAATCTGGTTTCCACGCTCTTAATCTAGTTCCCATGCTCTTAATCTTGTTACCACGCTCTTAATCAAGTCCCATGCTCTTAACCAGGCTCCCACGCTCTTAATCAGGTTCCCACACTCTTAACCCGGTTCCCACACTCAAATTATAGTTCACACGCCTGGTTCCTACGCTCGTAATCAGGTTCCCACGCTCTTAACCTACTTCTCACTCTCCAAATCAGGTTCCCACGCTTTTATCCCGGTGTGTGGCAAGACATCTGTTGTCTTTGGGCCTGAAATTCAGCGCCATAACAACTCTGGAAACTGGAGCTTAAACATATAAAAAAATTCAGGTGTGTTGGGATTTTAACCTGATCTTGTGCATATGTTAGTAAGTTCAAAGTTGGCAGGACACACACACACACACACACACACACACACACACACACACACACACACACACACACACACACACTCCAAATAGCGACAATAAGAGGTAATAAATAAAGAATTAGTGATAATCATGATTATGGCGAAATGATAGAAAATAGAAATAACACGAATAACAGTAAAATTCAATAAGAGAAAAAAAGGAGAAACAAATAGAGGATAAAACAGGGATAGGCAAATAGGAAAGTATAATGAATACAATGACAGGAAAATGAGGAAAATAACAATAAGGTGTAAATTATATAAAACTACGGTATAAAACCCAGTGGAAAAAAAATAATCATTATAAATCTTATTGAAAGAGCTACAATTTATTGATAAAGAGCCACGACCTACGCAAGAAACAACCACAACTCACTGATAAAGAACCACAAACCCACTCACAAAAATGACAACCCACTGACACAAAGCATAAAACCTAAACACTTGATAAACCTAAAGTCGTTCCCTCATGAAATTTTCTGTCCATGAACCGTTCAGCTGACGGATGCAAATAGACGGAGACCATAAGCTGTGATAATTTTGCAAGAGCATCCCTGTACCTTGCAACATTGATATGCATGAATCCTGTATACTGAAACAAAGTATATCATGCATAAATTTCATCTGAAAGTCATGCAACATATTATACCTCTCGTAGGTAAGCTATTTTAACCCTCTCTTGAGTATGATGTTAACCCTCCTGAGTATAATGAATTAGCCTTGTGTGATATTCTAACATCTTGAGTACGATGATGTAATTTAGCACCTATTGAGTATGATGTTAACCCCCAGAGTACAATGAATTAGCTTTGTGAGTATGGTGAGTATTATATTTTAAGCACCCACTGTATTTACCCTTTGAACACTATGATATATCCCTTTGAGTATAATGACATTGTATTCACAGTTCTATAGGAGTTAAGCGCCATCTATCAGACACACGGGAATGTAGTTATTGTCTCTCGGGGGTTAGGTTAGGTTAGGTTAGGTTAGGTTAGGTTAGGTTAGGTTAGGCGTCAAGTTACGTCAAGGAGGGTATAAGCAGCACTGTATTCGTGTCCATAAAGACTGTAACTCTTGTAATCTCACAGAAATACAACAAAATAAGCCTTCACATCTCTTGGTTTCCCTTACACAACTATATACCAATACACATCAACAATGGAAATATAAATATAAATCATAAAAGATTGAGAAATATATAAAAATTTGTCGGCGTCCAGATCATTTGAAAATATAAATTTGATCAACCTCTGCTCCCACTGGGGAAAAAAAAGAGTTTGTAATTTAGTCGAATTTCCCCAAAAAAGAATTACGCATGTTTAATGAACCTCGCACTGTGGGGAAAAAAGAATGTTTAATATATCGAACGAACATGGAACAATTCAAATGAGAAAATAAAAAGAGAAATTAGAGAAATACAAAAAAGAGAGAAAGAAAAGAAATACAAAAAATCAAGAGAAATACAAAAATAAAATAAACAGAAATAAGATAAATAAAAAAATAAATAAGAGAAATAAGATAAATACAAAAATAAATAAAAGAGAAATAAGAGAATTACAAAATGGTTCACGTCCTACGCTCAATGAATTTCACAAATAATTCAATAAACTGTAAAAAAAAAGAAAAAAGAAAAATAAGGACCAAATACGAATGACTGTGTGTTGTGTTTCGGGATGTGTTATGTCCACCCTGGCGAGCTTCAAAACACCGATATAAAAACTGTGTAAAGGGTCAAAATATAGTTAAGTTTATGTCATGTCTGTCTCTCTGTCCCGTTTAGGTTCTTTGTGTCTCTTTTCGCTTTATGTCTGTCTGTCTGTCTGTTTGTCTTCATTTTTGTCCCCTTAATATTTGTGTCTGTTTACCTTTATGAGTTACCTGTCTATACGCGTGTTGCTTTTCCTGTCAGTGTCAGATATTTCTGCTTGTTATATCCAGCTGCCTGTCTCGGCGTGTGTTTGTGTCCGTCTTCTGTTTCTTTATACATTTGTTTTTTTGTCACTTTATATTAACCACAGTGTCCGCCATATCTTTAAATAATATTCCCTTATAAGCCTAAAATAAACAAGAATGATAAACAAAAGGTCATTGATTGCTTTTTAGCTGTACACTTAAAACAAAAACATCACTCGCTCACAAAAAAACTATCCATCAGTCAGATCAGTCGAGCCGGATATTGGGTTAAACTCAAAACATCCCCCCCAAAATATATTCCCTACCTGGCCATCACTCGTTCACAAAAATAAACTATCCATCAGTCAGATCAGTCGAGCCGGATATTGGGTTAAACTCAAAACACCCCCCCCAAAAAAAATATATTCCCTGTCTGGCCATGCACCATGAAACGTCTCGCCATTACCCCGAGTCTGAAAGAATATAAACAAATTCTCCCACTTTCAAGGCGTTATCTCCCTTTATGAAAACATGTGAGCATCATATCTGTACTTATCCTAAGATCTTCACACTGCATGTCGACGACGCTACCAGCTATAGCCAGCCCAGGGAGTCTCGGGGAGGGCTGAGGGGGGAAAATGCAGGCGGTACTCGTACAATAAAGTATATAATTCCGACGAAGAGTGGGAGATATAAGATAAGATAAGAGGAAAAATAGAGGGAAGGAGAGATAAAAGGAAAGATACAGAGAGGTGTGTGTAGGGGGGGGGGTTGAAGGAGAGGAAGGGAGAGAGAAGAAAGAGAAAGGAAGAAGGGGAGAGGAAGAAATAAAGAGAAAAAGAAGATAGATGCAGACAGATAGAGGGAAAAATGCGTACGTAAATATCCTGTGTTTAGTCACTGAGGCGGCTGTTGTGATGAGAAAAAGGAAAGATATTAGAGATAGAGGAAAATAAGAAAGAATATGAGAATAAGAGAGAACTGAAATGTTAATAGATAAGGTGTAAACAAATGGACTGAAGAACATACAGACATTTTGATACACTAATTGATTAATGAATTGAGAAAGAGTGAGAAGAGGAGAAAGAAGGGAAAATAACAGGGTTTTTTTCTCTCTCTCCCTTCATACTAAACAAATTATCCAGGGAGCAATACACACTAAGGGAGAAACATGTAAAAGACATGTAAATATAGCACAACATACACTCGTATATTTCTCCATAAATTCATTCATAAATGCGCGCATACGTAGATAAAAATTCTACACACACACACACACACACATTTTTACATTTTAAACCGGACACACACACACACATACGGACAATCTCCCTGGTGGTGGTAGTGGTGGCGCAGCAGGAGCGTGTGACAGCATGAGCCACTAAAGAAGAACACCGCCACCACCAGCAGGAGCGCCGCCACCGCCGCCGTCACCTCCTCCTCCTCCTCCTCCTCCTCCTCCTCCTCCTCCTCCTGCCTGCCCGCCCGCCCGCCCGCCCGCCACCGTTGCCGACCCAGTCATCGATCCACCACCTACTGAGGGCAAATACTAACTTGGGCCCCAAGATCGACCCTCCTGCCCGCATCTCTCGAGCGAAGGAACTTTTTTCTTTTCGGTATTGCTACGAGATCAAGACAATATAGTTTAATGCTTCTAAATATGTTTGGCTGGTGTGGAGGATAAGAGAGTTAATGGGTGATACCAGACATGACTCATTCACAAGGAGGTTTGAGGCTTAGCACAGGGAAGGTTTATCTTTATCACCAGGAACAGGGGGAAGAAATATGTAGTGTCTGGCTGGTGTCGTCCTCGGTGTTAAGCCACTCAATAAACTATAAAGGTAAGTACAACTTCTATTACACGATTAATTGATCGACCAACATACTGTACAGACCCGTGAGGAGCAGCAGTATATATATCTTGCCCCAGGTTATTTTTTTATAATTTGGATAATCCGGTGCTTATCATCAGCTATTCATTAGATTATTTACATAATTATAAATTCAAGATTGATTGAGAATTTCTTACGAGCCAGGAACTAGCGGTCTCATATAAGGGTTTATCAGTCCAGTGAAAACTTGAATAGAAAACGCGCCCTGTACGACCCTGACCTGAGGGATGTTGATGAGAGCAGTGACCCCCGCCACTCTGACCTTACCTCCACCTTTTGACGGACTTTCTCCAAAATTAAATCAGCTTTACCTCGGCCATCAACCATGACTTGACCACAAGCGGCCCGTCTATGTTTCCAGCACTCACTTAAAGCAAATGAACAGACATAGAAGGCATGAACAGCGTAAATAAAATTCTCGGCTCTCAGTGTGGGATAGATAAGAAATTCAAACTTGAGTCGCATTATGAATATCAAACATGAGGTTCAACATTACCCGCAGCGCTCAGAGGTGAGGGAGAGAGACGTGTGGGAGAGAGAGTGCTGGGTCAACGTGTAAGTAAGGACCTCGTCATCTAGTACATCCTAACACGCATCAGAGTCTCAGAGAATAATATAGCAGATCTCTTGTCCGACCATCCGAGAAAAGAAAATTTATTTCCACTCAATTACACTTCTATAGATTCAAAGAATTTTATTTCAGTTTTGGGAATAGCGTGTATTAAGATAACTTCTTGGTGGACTAGTGGCTGACCCGAGCTACTTGGGCAGAGGTCACGGAGATTAGTCACTATTAATGGCTCTTGTTTACGTGTAGTGCAGTTAAAGGTTAATTTTTCTATGGATGACAGAGGAATTATTTTACACATTATCAAACAAAAGCTTTCATTACAAAAATAAAAGGAAACACGGGGTGAAAATACAAACTGCAGAAACTATAGCAGGGTGTTGGATAGCTGCAGGTGGAGAGGATCCGTCCCAAGATAGTGTATAGCAACTCTGTCCCTAAACTGGTAGATAGAGATATAATGAAGATCAGAGGGGCGCTGAGAGGGTCAGAGTACCGAGTGTCTCTTGATAGTTAGTTCACAGAAGCACTATAACATTGCCGTCCAGGGATCCATTGTCTCGGAGTGTTTAACTGGAATTCTCATTATGTTGTTGTGGGAATTCACTTGTAGGGGGAAGGCGACACTCAACAGGTCCCGTGTGGTGGTGTTGGCAAGGGGCGAGGGATGCCAGCCACGACCCTTGTTTACCACCACTGGACACTAACTCAACAGATATATGCATTGTTCACGCTGTAGGCCCCATGCTTTCCGAATTGAAATTGTCACTCTCATAGCAGTCAACATCAAAACTTAAAACCGAATGACCTCAGAAATATTAAAAGTGACACAGAAGCAGTGTTCGATGTAAGCCATTCTGACATCCATGAATTTTGAAGATTAAACGATTGAAGGTAAAGTCTAGCTTCTGATCAAGTTTATGACCATCACCACATACCCATCATAACACTACAATTGGAATATCCATCTCCGAACATATTTTTAAGTCCTCTCTCTCTCTCTCTCTCTCTCTCTCTCTCTCTCTCTCTCTCTCTCTCGTTTTTCATTGCCCGGAAGATAAAAAGGTGAACGTAGGTGGTATACCAGGCTGGGCTGTTCGCTTCTCCTTTTATCAGGAACTAATTGATAGATTTTAATTAAATTTTGGGCGTTGATTAATATCGCGTTGTGGTCGTACCCGCTCAGTTACGAAATTACGCATCCAGTTTTAAACTGGTTTTTTTTTCCATATACGAATTTTCTCCCCCTTGATTCTGGATTATAAAATAGAGTTTGTTTCATATTTGGAGGTTACTCAGACGCGCACACACACACACACACACACACACACACACACACACACACACACACTGTTCAGAAATCACACTGCGAAAATAAGTATTACTGAGCCTTAGTGGTACTCACTCCAGCCTGTATAATATAAATAATTAAATTGCTCGCACCAGAAACTACAGCCACTGTCTCTCTCTCTCTCTCTCTCTCTCTCTCTCTCTCTCTCTCCTAGACAACTGTGAGAGGTCGTACTTGTGGTCGTCAGGAAAAAAACATAATTGATTTCTCTACGAGGCATCTAGTCACCGAGGTTGCAGTCGTCATGCTTGACTTATGGACAGCAAGTAGTAGCAGCCTAATTGATCGAGTTGACACCACGGAAGTTGTGTTTCAGACGAAGAATAGGAAAAGCTTTATATATTGATGCCAGATAAGACCAGGTAAAGATGTGTGATTTTCGCATTGTTCGTCATTTGTTCAAAGTGTACTGCAACTTTGAGAAGGGCCACTTTGTAAAATTAATTCAAGGTGCTCACAACGACCTGTCTGGCTAATTTGTATGCGTCACTCTACAACGGCTGTCACCTGCTGCCTTTATGCTAATCTTTGGTATTACAGAGTGAAAATTAAAAATAATTAGTTGGTTGAAACTAAAATTTAGTTTTTTCTTTGTGAAATTTCATTGTATTATTTATAAATTCATTGTTTATTTAATTTGAACTTGAAGTAAAGACGAGTTTGTGGAAATTGGAGGGAAAAAAGTAATTTGTCTAATTACTTTTTGCTGGGAGAATTGCTGTTTAAACAGTGGCTTAACTAATTTTGAGCAGCGCCAGATGTCACATTCGGTGAAATAGTTGAAAGTGATGCAGTTTATTGTTTCCAAGTTGAAGTACAACAGAACAACCTCAAGCGTCAGGTTTGTGAATGGGAAGTGTAAACTGACCTCTTTCTTTCTTTCTTTCTTTCTCTTTCTTTCTTTCTTTCTTTCTTTGTCCTCCAACATGGTTGCTACTTGGGCGTCTGCCTGTGCCATATTGATCTGAATTAAAATAAAAAATAAAAGCCCAAGGTTAGGTTAGGTTAGGTTAGGTTAAGTTAGGTTAGGTTAGGTTAGAAAAAAACATTCTTTAAGTCAGATCAGGAAAGACGCGCATCACGGAGACTAATCGCAGCTAGAAATCAGTAGAATAAAATTGTACCAGATTATCAGTGATGACTAATACAAAGCACAAGAATACATGTCAAGTACACTTTTAAAACAAAAAAATTCTTGATTTGCACAAGTTCATCATTCCATCAGGCCGTTATAATCCACCTAACTCATGATTACAATTACACAAGAACTTAATTATAGACAGAAATTAAACTTTGTTACCTACAACATAGAACCGAACTTATAATTCTATCGGAATGTCTGGATATTAGCATTAAAAGTTATCCCTAACTATGACTTTATTACCGGTCTTGTCTCGACTGCTTGACTTTACACAGCTCCTTGACAATAAGGATTTTCTATTTATATCCGGAGAATATTGTTTTCTATATACGGATGTTGTCTCGGCCAATTATTATATCCTGAAGAAAATTTAAAAATGAATATCCCATGATTTCTGTTTCTTCATCATTTTGACTTTCCAGAAGATGTAACACAAAGAAGCATGCGAGTTGTAAATTTATATTATTTTTATTTTTTTTTTGGGGGGGGGGCTAATTACAGTTCCACAAAATGAAGAGCTAACCAAATGTTTATAGTATCACGATTAGAAGTAAATTTTTATTACAATATTATTTTTTCACCAAGTAGTGCCTGGGGTATTCTTTTAGCGTTTGGATACGATTACTTAATCATGGGTTTGGCGAGGATTGGGGGGAGGAGGGGGAGGGAGGGAGGGGGAGGGAGGGAGGGAGGGAGGGGGAAGAGAACAGGTAGTAGGTGGGAGAGGGAGGAGAAGTTAGTGTAGTATACCTTAATCCTCCGCATAACTCGTACTCTGAGCTTCAAGTTAGGTAAACAGATTAAGTAAAGATGCAGCAGTAACTTCTACAAATAATTCTTTGTGTTTTTTCCAAGTATATCCGCCGGCAGTGTGTTGGATCTGGAGAGCTGCAAGAGGAAAGCTTCTTTAGTATTTAACTTTGCAAATACAGCCTTGGATCTAAACCCGGTTTTGTTGACTTGATATATTTCAAAGCTGACTTGAAGTTTGCACGAGACGAGGGCATCATCTGATAAGTCGAGGGATCACTTCTGTGTCGAGCCGTGAGAGAAAGACATCACGAGGAAAAGCAGACAGAGAGGGAGGCAGTAGGGAGCTTGGAGAACTGTTACTGCTGCTGACACACACGGAACCATCTTTCTAATAGTTAAACTGAGGTGGTGTAGGGATGACTAGCCTGTTGTTATGACCTTCTCGGACACACACACACACACACACACACACAGAGGGTAGTGCAGGATACCAACGTGTTCATGCAAATACTTTTTTTCACAAAGCACACAAGAAACTTTTCAGTTTTCTCATAAGTCCACCTCACTCTAAGGTGCGTGGTGGTTTAACCTTGAGTATCCTGAGAGTAAAAGACGGTAGTTGTTAAGTGAGTAGCCTACACCTTCATGTCACCTGCAGAGGCGCATAAGAAGTTTGGGTGCAACGCGGTAGACGTTTGAGCAGAGTTGTGAGCAGGACGTGTCCCTCGTCAACATGGACAACACTCTCACTTGTAATGTACGCCAAGCAACACACACACACACGAACATCCTTCACTCACACACATTCTTTGAACTCTGAGACAGAATAGATTATATCTTTTGAATTTGAATTAAACCTTCTATGCTATAGTAATGATCTTTATTTTGCATGTCAACACTTGTACCGTCATGCTGGTAGGTAACAGCCGAGGGAGACCGTGCGTGAGGAATAAGCCTGAGTTATTACCTCAGGCCGGACAGGTGGTCAAAATATACGCGGTATGTGTATGTTTGTATCAGGGGAGGGGAGGCGAGGCGAGGCATTGTCCTTCTCCACACAAAGAAAAATAAGATATAAGATATTAAGATTATTACGGATTATCCGTAGATAAACAAGTGTTAAAGGTAATTAAGCTGCTAATGTGCACTAGACAAAGAATTCAGATGTTATATATATATATATATATATATATATATATATATATATATATATATATATATATATATATATATATATATATATATATATATATATATATATATATATATATATATATATATATATATATTTCTGCCATTTCTAATTTTTTCGTAAATATTGTCTGTCTGTCTCTCTGTCTGCATGTATCACTGTAAGCTGCGGGGATTAAAGAAGGTCATAAAACTCCACAAACGACCTACTCAGACACTACTCAAAAAAGTTGCTGTTGTTTTGCATTCCCAAAATACCGGTCTTCCACTTTTCCAACCTAAAAAAACAAGAGTGGAGATAAAATTCTACAAAGTTTTAATTGCTAAACCAGGCAGTTGGATATCACTCCCTGTTAGATATATTGAGATCGTGAATAAATTAATGCTACAACCCATTACAGAGTGAGAGCCGCTCGTGTAGTCTGTGTAACTCGTAATTAAATTGTCTCGGTTTACACGATTAGTAAATAAAGATTAAAAATCGTAAGAGGATAAGAAGGATTATGCCAGGAAAATATTAGAGATTATAGAATATGTTTAGAAATGAGATTATTTTGTTAATTATGAAGATAAGTCATTTATCAGGAATTGAAGACTCAAATGAATATGATAGGATGTGAAGTATTTTTTACACTCACAGATTAAACCATCATCCTGTTAAACCATCGTCCTGGTAAACCATTGTCCTCTTAAACCATCGTCCTGTTAAACCATCGTCCTGTTAAACTATCGTCCTGTTAAATCATTGTCCTGATAAACCATCGTCCTGTTAGATCATCGTCTTGTTAAATCATCGTCCTGTTAAATCATCATCTTGTTAAACCCTCGTCCTGTTAACTCGTCGTCTTCAAAGGATTAAACCATCGTCCTTATTTAATTAAACACTTATCCTGAAAATGTTGCACCGTCACATTCTGAATCATCGTTCTCAGAGGTATTAATCAATCGCCCCGTTTACACTTTCAAAGGTTTAAACCATCGCCTATATTGCCCGTACTCCAAAGCCATGTTGGAGATATAAAGAAAATTTGAGATATTAAGACATAATCTATACGAGGAGTAATTAATTCCATTATTTCTCCTATTGCAGTATATTAAAATCTTATGTAGCTCAATTAATTAAGTGTTTTTTTCTGTGTATATCAACTTAATAAAAAGTTCGTTGTATTATGATGAATATATATATATATATATATATATATATATATATTGAAGTAACTTGACATAACATTATCTAGCAGTTGAATCATGAGACAGTAATGAATTACACTCATGGGAACGATGATAAATGTCAGGAGATATTGCAGCGCACACACACACACACACACACACACACACACACACACACACACACACACACACACACACACACACACACACACACACACACACACACACACACACACACACACACAAACATTACCACATACCCTTAGTAACACAAAAATACACAAACAAACACACCATCGCCAACGCCCAAGTTACTATCACACGCTCCGAGTTTCCGCCTCTGGAATTCTCAGTGCACAAGTTTCCCTGCAACAGCCCACGGTCTGTCTCACCAGTAGAGGATGTGAAAGTCGTCCCTGCTGATGTCTGACCTCTAGCTGGCAACGTTTGCACCTCTATTGATACAACAGCGCACACGGGAGTTTACGGTCCAAATTTCGCTGGGTACAGGCTTCCATGGAGCTTTAAATATTGTGTTATTTTAAGCTTGAAACCATTTTCCCCGCGGGATGAAGAGAGTTGCGTGAAATTATTCACGGGTGAACGAGGTTATACATTAGGGAGAGCAGCTGCAAAACTGGCGGAGAGGAGGGTGAGGCGGCGAGGAAAGTGGATTGGCAGGACCAGCCAACGAGGGTTTGTTTACGGGCGAGCGAAGTGATATCCAGGACCCAGGTTATGCAGCTGCCCGAGTCCTCCCTCACTACGGCAGGCACCAGTGACTACCTTGAACTTCTGTACCCGCTCTCCCAGATGCTTTCAACTTACACAAACATTATCATTCATGATTCCTTTTTTATTAATTAATTTGAAGATGTACTTAAAGAAGAAGTCTGTAATTAATTTAATTTCTTAATTCAGACGTTACAAAAAATAAAATCATCATCAGTTCAGTAAACCTAGAATGTTTACGAATATGACGAAGAGGTGAAATTCATAATAAAAATCAACGTAAGATAATTGAAAACACTGAACCATATTATAATTAGATGGTGTATAAGAATCATTAGGCAAACCTAATTACATTAATATTATAAGGAAAATTAATATGAAAAAAGGAAAACTAATTTGTATTATTATTCACGATAGTTAATGATAATCACTCAATTCAATTAAAGAAACTATTGGTAGTTATTACGAAAATACATCGCAGCCTCAGTACATAATTAATTTTTACTTTTGAACACAAAAAACATAATATAAATATAATTAAATATAAATATATCAAATACGGTAATATTCCAACGTTTACACACCTTAATCCTTATAGTCGAGAGGTTTCAGCCATCGTCCTCAAAGGAATCCTTAACCATCGTCCCCAAAGGGTTCAATCTTCGACCTCAAAGGGTTAACGCGCCATTCCTCAAACTACCGCAGTAATATCTGACCACACTCATCTTCACATTCCACTCCATCGCCGTGTGGAGTACCTCTTAAAGCCAACTTCACAGATTTGCGCAACTTTCAACAAGCTTAACCTAACCTAACCTAACCTAACCTTAACCTGGCTGTCGCGATCAACTGTGACTCCAACACAGCGATTCATCTTTAATAAGCTGTTGCAGATGACATAAACTGACGGCTAAGTGAGGAACGCACGAATGTGAGCTCGATCTATACCTGTATATTCATAGACTATAAGAGACGTCATAATCTGTTGTCCTCGCAGTGTGTGTGTGTGTGTGTTTAATTTAGCCAACCCTTACAAAAAATCGGCGTGGAATCTCTTCTCAAAAATAATTAATGAATCTTGTAAGCAACAAGGTAAGATTTTGCTTTAAAATGATTGATGTTTAGCTCGGTGTGTTCACGTCAGCAGAAGAGAACATTCACTAACTTGAGACCGATGAGTGACGCCCGTGATCACACTGACAGTTTCAGAGTACATAACCGCAGAGTACAATATGCTGTTACAGTTCATTTTCTTATCGTCATTTCCTGGTGCAAGTCACCCATTGTGTTGTGACCCCTCGTAGACTTGAAAAACATAGTTCAGCAGAGAGAGAGAGAGAGAGAGAGAGAGAGAGAGAGAGAGAGACTAACCCAATAACCAGTACACCATACACAAAGACAGTGCACCATACACAAAGACAGTGCACCATACACAAAGACAGTGCAGGTATACAAAGATTATACAGTCTGGACCTCAAAAAATTCCGTGTCTTTTTCCGAATGAATCAGTATCGAAATTAAATGAGATAATGCAACGCCAGCTGTGTTGAAATCCTGAACTACATACATATTGATTAGTGAACATTCTTGGTTACAGTGTCCCTTATCTGAGGATGTTATACACATTTATGACATATGTTGCTGGTCCTGTCAATTCACTCCCCCCTGCCGCTGCTCTCCCTAATGTACAACCTCGTTCACCCTCGAATCAATGAATTTTCCCCAAAGTGCATGATTTCGCGGGGAAAATGGCCTAAATCCCGAAATAGCACCAACATTCACACGCTCTAGTGGTGGAGTACAGTGCAGTATTATTGGGCAGCTTCTCTAGACAAAGTGCAGACCATATTATTGTCGTCTTTTTGTGCTGCCGGTGGCATTAAGTTTAGTCCTGATGAATATGGATGGCAGCTAAAGGAAAAGTCTCTACTTGTGTGATGAGGATTGACAATAACCCCGAGGGGAGTTTAAGATAATGCATATACTGTAGAAAAATCTCTCTCTCTCTCTCTCTCTCTCTCTCTCTCTCTCTCTCTCTCTCTCTTATTTTTATCTTCACGTATCAACCCCTGTAGCGCCTGGTGTGGGAGTAGTATCCGACACACACAAGGCTTTGCTCAACGTGAATCAGACAGCAGCAGCCAGCCTCCCCAACTTACATTGTAACTCAAGGAAATCACTGCATTAATGCCAGTGGCTGCGAGCACAATATGTTTGCCTCAATTTGCCTCCCTGAAAAGCTTTGTAAAACGCATAACATCATCGTTTATTAACGAAATGTCCCGTTGTAATTTATACACGGCAAGCGCAACTGACTGCAACTTTTCCCCCCACAAAATTTTCAATTTGGTGCAATTCAAACTTTGTGGATTGTTATTTTCTCTTTGGTTTTGGAGTCTTTAAAGATTGATGATTCGAAGTTTGCGGAGGAAATCAGAAGCCAGAGAATTTTGCGGGTGTGAAATCGCTGATTATAATGAAACTTATCCAATCATTCTGGTTCAGAAGCTCACCAGTTGAATGATATTTTTAGCAACAACCTCACATGTGTCAAGACAAGTGACTTAAAGTTCTACGGCAGTTCATAGGCGTTCATGAGCGTGTATAAACCTATTCCTAAGAACTTATTTCGTTCCCACACAACACAGACAGTCATATAGCACCTCGAGGCCTCTTCAAGCGAGTACCACAGCCTTCTGTCCGGTCGCTTCACTGTGGAAGAACACAACTCGATTCCATAACCGATAAAGTTTCGGTTGACAACGCTGCAGTGGCACGTGTACTCTTGGTACATGTGTAATGCAGGAGAGGGCTTATTGGGGCGGCGTGTTCATGGGCCCGTTCCAACACATCCATGCTCTGCACTACCCCTTGCAGTGAGCTTCAGCGCATCTTACTGAAGCAGAGCGCTTACTTGCATCTACCAGCGTCAGTCGGAACTGACCTTGTGCCGTATATAATTCTGAGCATTGACTTCGTTATATCCACACTTACACTTATCACAATTTTTTTCTTCTTTTTCTTCACATAGGATCCGACCACGTGTACAAAGAACGGTCTACACTACACGGTTGTCTTCCCTCAGCACATCAACGTGTTGTTACCACACTTAAGCTGAGACAACGACTCACGTGAATTCGTCTTAATATACAGTACCCAGCTTTAATTAATGACGATACTTCCATTACTCTGTGACCTTTGTAATAACAACAAAATTCATCTCCTCGTCAATTCATCAACATCAAATTCAAGAACAACTTCATTAAATCATACAGTACTCGTCAGATAATTTTTTCCTCTTATTTAGTTTTGGACACAAAGATTGACAGTTCCCCCACTGGCAGAGAAAATCATGAGAGGCTTTTAGAAAACTGGAGAATTTCCCTAGTGCGCTGTGACGGATCATAATGGAACTTATTCATTCATTCTCTCTCGGAAATGCCATGGGAATTTTCGTCTCCGTGAGCAGTGACATTTAAATTATTGGATAGAATAATTTGCATAATGATTATAAATGTTGTTGGTATACGTTTTCATGTATGAATTAATGTATGCAATTCTATATGCATATATACAGTATATATTTGTATACCTAGCAGGATGGAAACAACAGTAACATGCATGGTGGTATTCACGCATGCGCAAACACACACATATACACACACACACACGAATCAGATTTCACAGTTGAATTCCAATAGTGGCGACTATCTTAATACTTCTGTTCTGGATGAAGGCTAATCTAAGTCTTTACTGCAGTTTTATATATCATTCTATATCTATCTCTTTAGAGCTGGTGTATATACAATATAAATAATGACGAACTGCATTATTGATTAAGAATAAGAATAATTAACGTGCGAACAGAAACATTAGTTGTAAGTGTGGACAATGAAATCAAGATGTTTACATTGGAAGATGATAAATTTATTGATTAGGAAGGTTTTATACCATTCACATATCAGTAATGGTGAGAGCAGCAACACCACGACCATCACACCTCCACACTACATAACCCGGGTGCTTGATATCACTTAACTTGCCCGTAAACAAATCCTCGTTGTCTAGTCCGGTCAATCCACTTTCCCCAACAGCTAGCTCACTCCCCTCCCCTCCCCTCCCTTCCCTTCCCCTCCCACGCCACCAGTTTTGCAGCTGCTCTTCTTAATGTATAACCTCGTTCATCCATGAATAATTTACTGGGACATCCATCATCCATCCGGGGGAGGAAAGGTGCTAGGCATAACGCAAAAGTAATCCTATTTCTTTACCGAGAGAATTGAGGAGTCGGTGAGTGAAATCCTTCTTGAAAATGGGTCATGGGGTCTTGGAGAAACACAGATCAGAGAAGTATATATTGTGTTGAGAGGAAGGAAAAGAAAGTGTATGTGTTTCCTCTGATTGTGTTGATTATATTAACTTGTTTATGTGATCTTTTGTGTTTACAGTTGGTATATTAACCTCGGTCTATATTGCAACAAGGTACAGAGAGAAATAAAATAACCCGTAGTTACTTTAATTACACCACAAAAAAAACATCCCTCAGACGCAAAAAGAATCTATCAATCATGTCAGGAAAGATATAATTGGACAAACTAAACCTCAGCCGCCCCCCCCCAAAAAAAATTTGTTTTTTAATAAATCTCTGTCATTCTATCCTCGCAATGATAAGGTCAATAACATTATCTCGTAAAAATATAATAATACTCTTCGACGTAAATACGGACCATTGTATTTTCATTCACGTTGTAATATACGCCATTAAGGTCAAACCCTCCTAAATAATGATCCAGTAACCCAGGTCAGTATTAGGGTATTAGGGCACAGGTGAAGCCTAAGGGATCGTCACTGTGAATTGTAGCCAATACTCTCCTCGGTCACTGTTTTAATACAACTTTAACTCTCTCTCTCTCTCTCTCATCAGCTTAAAATCCACTGACAATTCAATAGCATAACTCCCTATACATCTTCCCTCCCAACAAAACTTTCACTACGACGTAATCAAAACTTCTGCCTGCTGTGGGGGTTTACTTTCTCTCAATACGCAAAGATTGAAAGTCCGTCACTGGCGAAGGGAAAATCACGAGAAGAGCTTTCAGAAAGTCGGGGTAAAATATCCCTAGCGTGGAGTGATGGATCATGATGGAATTTGCTCTTTTATTTTTCTCTGGGAATTTGCTCAAGAAGTTTGGGGTCTTTTGAGTTAGTATCGGTGGGTGGAATTGTACGTGTAAAGACCGGATGCAGGTGTGTCTATGGGGTAATAATTGGTTTAGTTCTAGGCTAACTAAAGATGTAACACGTAATAATTGATAAACACACAGGCATGTCATCGGTGATATAGCCGAGACCACTATGTCCGAGACCAACTGATATCGAGACCAAATCCAAGACCGAGAAAGAGATCGAGACCTCCCCCACCCCCCCACCCAGATAACGTTAGGGTGACTACACTTCAGGTAGGATACGATAAGGAGTCCAATCTTATGGTGACTATAGACTGAGATCTAGAAAATTGGTCTCGAAACCTACGTCACTGCATGGACGTTATGTCATCCCAGCGTACACGTGCATACACCCACACAAACTCTAATCTATTGTATGTATCAGCGCCAAGAACACACACACAGACACACACACACATGCAATGGACATATATAGCCTTAATTACTAAAGCCCCTCATAAAATTCAGCAAGACACACACATCAAAAAAGTCACACAACATACACGGGCAATAATAATAATAATAATAATAATAATAATAATAATAATAATAATAATAATAATAATAATAATAATAATAATAATAATAATAATAATAATAATAATAATAATAATAATAATAATAATAATACCCTTACCATTTTGTACTCACTGGGGAGGGAAGAGCAAAAACTTCATACAATTTACAGCTGCTTCGTGATTTATTAAACGAAAACTGCCCGGTATAAATTTATTAAGCCTCTAGTACAATACATCTACCCTGCAAGCTTTTTTTTTCCTACGGGAGATGAAAAAAAAATCACTTGGGTGCGCAATTAAAACTTTGCTGATTTTTTATTGTCTCATATTTTTGGAGGCATGAAATTTAATAGTCTGTAGTTTGCAAGGTAACATTATGAAATTTTCCTCCAGAGAGAAAGAGAAAGAGAGAACGCCGCCGCCGCTACTGCCGTTACGGGGTGTTTCTGATAAATGATGAATTAAACCTCATTCATCTGCGTCGTCCGGGATTTCATTGTTGATAGGATGGTTCTTCTTTTCTGAGTGATGGGAGAAGAGGAATGACGAGAGGAGGAAATGAAGGACGACAGACGGGGAGGCGAGAGAGAGAGAGACACAGATAGACGGGGAAAGGGGAGAGAAAGAATGAGATATAGATAGATATAGAGATGAGGATAAGAAGAAGAAGGAGAGAGAGAGAGAGAGAGAGAGAGAGAGAGAGAGAGAGAGAGAGAGAGAGAGAGAGAGTACAGGTCACCCAGCATTATGACGACAGAAATCAGATAACCTCATCCAACACCACAGACTCACCCATGACACACGCCTCTAAACTCATGAAGTCACTTGAGTTGATGAGTCACTTACTGTACTGGGTCAATTAAGTTACTGAGTCAGCTAAATCACTGAGTCACCTTCTACCCTCTACTTTAACCCATTAAGTACAATAACTTTAACCCCTTGAGTAAGATGACTATGACCCCTTGAGTACAATTATTTTAACCCCTTGAGTACAATAACTGTAAACCCTTTGAGTAAGATGGCTTTATCCCCTTGAGTCTGAATTCAACCCCTCCAGAGTGCAACGTCATTGTTTATAAGCCGTCTCGCGTCAACACTTATAGTTAGGTCACTAAGGGTCAGTCTTTGCTAGGCACTTGGTCAAAACGTTGAAGGTCAAAGGTCAAAGGTCAAGGTCACCGAGAAAAGGTCACATTATTACTCTAGCGTCTAAATTCATGAAACGATCCTAGTGAAATTCTGCACAACTGAGACGTCTCCCTCTATCACTTTATTATTATTATTATTATTATTATTATTATTATTATTATTATTATTATTATTATTATTATTATTATTATTATTATTATTGTATGCTGAAACAATTCATTTTATTTTATGCAATGTTTTAGATTAGCCTCACTTCATTTATTGTTCTAGGTCAAAAGGTAAGGTTACTGTCGCTATTAAATATTAGATTAGTTTCCGAGTCGTCACTTGAACTGTTGCGGCTCTTGTGAATGTGATAAGTGCTCGGGGAACTTGCCCTGGGGAAGAGCAAGTTCTCTATTGATTTTGAACTCGCTGGGTCAAGGGTCAAGGGCTTTGTTGTGTAGCTCCGTCGAGGAAACTCCAACAATTTTTTGCACCGTTCTTATTCTAATAATTTTTGTATTATTGGAAAATCTAAATTGGTTACTTACAAAATTCTATAGGTTATCCTTTAAGTAGAATACTTCCCTGCAATTTAGAAAGTTTATGTTTGATAAAAAGCCATAAACAATAACGGTGATAAAATACAGTGCTGCTACATTATCATCTAGCGACAATACCACCCGTCTAAGGATTGAATCGACTCGTGGCAGACAGAAGCGATTTGTTGCCTTGAGTCCGAACTGATTCAGAACAATCCTCAATTGCATGTAAGAGCTCTCACCCCCCCCCCCACCCCGCTCTCTAAAGACTGCAGGAGAGCATGTAAAGTGGTCACAGAATGCGACAACATGAATATTGCTAGTGCGTGAACTCTGAGTGAGGGTAGTTCTGGGAGCGAAGTCAAACCATAAATAAGTGAACTCCTGGATAGTGACGGCAGTGTTGAGGTTATGACTTATGAGTGTCATCAGATGGGATCTCGTCTTTCAGGTTATACAACACAACAGGGATTAGTGAACCAAGAACATCAAGGAGAAGACAGTATGTGATCAGTTAACACTCCAAAGATCTAAAGCAAAAGAGACAGTCACAAAAACCAATAATTAATTTGTCAAATAAACTCCTAATATGAACTTTTAAGCTTACAAGTTCAGACTTCTTTATTTTGTGAGTGTTTCTGAATAAATAAACATTAATTCAGAAAAAAAAACAATACCTGGTTTGCTCATACACGGTTCGTTTCGTTGTGATTTCGGAACAGAGCACATCGACTGTACGGCTGAAAAAATCTATTGAAAAACTGCCAAGAAAAATATCGTGGAAAGTCGTTTCATGTAAGCCAGTAGAGAAAACCTGAAAAAGATGAGAGATGCTTGGGTAAATTATAATTATTCACCGGTGAACGAGGTTATACATAAGGGAGAGCAGCTGCAAACCCGGTGGTGAGGAGGGTAAGGTGGCGAGGTGAGGTGCACGAACAAAACTCACCCGACCGAAATACACTGGTTAGGTTAGGTTAGGAAAGTTTTGTCCAGTGAGTTTTTTTTTTTTGTCCTACCCACATGCTATACGGGTCCTGTCAATCCAGCCGCATGTGGCTGGATTGACAGGACCCGTCAATAAGGGTTTGTTTACGGGCGAGTGGGAGTGATATCCACGACCTAGATTTTGTGGAGTGATGTAATTCTCTGTGATCTTGTTGTGGTGTATTTATTGACATAGCAAGTTCGGTTAAACTACATTGCTATCAACAACCTCTGTTTCTAAAATCAAATGTGTGTGTGTGTGTATGTATTTGTGTGTGTTTACAGAGTATTTTCTGTATTTTCGTGTTTTCACATGCATTAATAGTAAACATGATTATATTTATGTGTACATGAGTATGCATACTTATATGTGAGTATATGCAATTCCATTTACATTTACATGTATATGTACAGTACGTATGTGTGTTTAAGTGCTTGTTTTCATCCGGTGTGCCTTGATAAAAATACTGTATGCACATTCGTATCAACATATGTTTTCATATTTCATACATAAACCTACACATGAAAACATAACATATGTAACATTTATGAACGCCGTGCGGATTATTCCTCCCATTACCTTAGTTGTTGTTTTTCATGAAGACAAAAATTCCCGTTCTTTTTCTGGGGAAGATGAATGAATAAGTTCCATTATGATCCGCCACTCAGCGCTGGGGAAATTTTCAAGCTTCTGAAAGCCTCCCGTGGTTTTCTCTCACAACTACAAACTATTAATCTCTGTATATTAGTTTCAAAGAGAAAGTAAAACCAGTTAGTTTGTTAGTTGTGATTACCCATGGCATTATTAATCTATACTTAGATTAGAGATTGATAAACGATGTGGAATTGCACTTTTTTGTGGTTTGTAAGGGGGGGGGGGGAATTAATCTTACAATTGCTGTAAACACATTGACTGGCATAATTGTGAGTGATTACAGCCAGTTGGTGTATAAGCCTGCGAAAACAATACCATACTGATGTCCAGGCGACAGTTGGTAGTAAGCATGGCCTCCAGATATTTTTTCAGCAACTCGTGCGTGTTAGATTTACAGACATTGAAAGTATCCTGTCATGTTCCCGTGTGATAATGAATGTTCGAGTAAATTATGTTATACATTATGGAGTGCAACAGCTGGAGTGTGAAGGTGGACTAACAAGACAGTCAGCGAAGGACTGTTTACGAGCAAGTAAAGTGATATCCACTTCCACGATCAGTATAGTGTATGGAGCGTAGGTGTGGTGGCCCAGCTCGGTTCACCTCTACTCACTAGGCTCCTTTCAAATTCATTTTGACCTTCCCATTTGCACTATCAATATACTTTGTTATAGTCAAATACATACACATGAACTTGGGAGCAACACTAACTTAGGAGTCGGGGAGGCACTCAGAATTAAAACAGCAGTAAAGGCTTCACGAGAATGCGCATAACCAGAAATTTCTCAAGGAGAGCTTATATTGGCCACGCAGCTGCTTACAACTCTTGCATAGAATACTTGACATAACGGAGAAGTAAATAAACAATGGCATGCAAGAGCCAAGCAAGGGGGTTCGTCCTCTCTGTTACCTTTTCTTGTAGTCGTCTTCGTCCAGATTTTACCAACAGGTACACCCGCACCAAAAAGTATCGGTGGAGGATGTGATCGACGACTTCCGAAACGATACGTATACACTGTGATATGTCGGGTTGGCAAGTGTATCCTCATAACCCCCCCCCCTCCACACTAAGTATTGCCATATGGCTGACAATCAGTGTGTTTGTTTCCTCTTTTCGGATTGTTGCTTTGAATCGACTGAATGATGAGCGAGGGTTCGGTCTCGGTAAACGTGGGTATAAAACAGAAGCAATATGAAGCAGTAGAGATCTACACATGCCAGACGGCATGGAAACCTTAGAGGGAACACGAGGAGCTATTATTGCCCTTCATAACGATGGGTTCGGAGTCACAGATATTAGCCGGCAGGTTGCTGTCCACATGAACACCGCTGCACGATGGATTCGGCGATACCTCGAAACTGGTGCTACAGACGACAGGTCTCGTAGCGGCCGTCCACGCTGCATCACCCCCCAGGACGACCAAGTTGAGTGGTTTATTTGGTAGCATAAATTAATGTAGCAATGTTCACAAGTATCACAAATAATTTTGTTAACAGGGAGCTCCTCATATTTCATACTATTTATCACTTCCCGACCTTATTTATAACGGTTTGTTTCACTTCACCAGGCCATAGTAGCTGCTCAGCAGGATTACAGGGCTGCCAACATACGGCTGGAACAACTCACCTTTCCCAATACCTATCGTCACTGGTCTCAAATTGTTCACACTACAGTATGCACCGATACTTTTTGTTGCGAGTGTACGTACATTCAAGAGCCCATACAGTACATTGTAGTGGATCTCTCCCCTACAATTGCGTAGCCGCATTCCAATTTTACAGTATCCTAGCAACCAGCGAGCTGCTCACGGGGGGTCGCCACTTGCGACATTTACCCTAGCAACGGAGTCAAGCAACCGGCGAGTTCCCACGGGTTTACTTCCGGCTGCTGTGTATATAAGCTCTCAGTCTCTCCATTGAGATTCATTCTGCCCTACGTTCCTGAACACGCAACACCTCCTCCAAGCAAGCTCCTCGCTGTCCAGCTCTTATTCAACCTGAAGGACAGCAACACGCAACATCTCTAACGAAGCTCCTGTACAGATACCTCCTCAACCACGCTACTCACTGAACGCGTCTCTTGAGCAAGCTTCTCACCGCACGGCATCTCCAGCACCAGACTGTCTTGTATATAATATATTTTATATAAGAAAACCACCACCTACAGTAGAGTTTCCATCCATCCATCCTGAGTGCTAGACAACATAACATCACGAAACCCTACAAATGGTGACCCCCGGAAAAACGCACTCTCACAGGATGGAGGACGGACGGATCTCTCTACCGACTTTCAACCACAACGTCGAGGACTGGTTAGATCATGTGAAAGCAATGCTCATCGGCTCACAAACTACTGACAAGCAAAAGTACGGTGCCCTGCTCTCCTCCTTGCCCACGGAAGTGGCCACGCATGTATCACGGACTACTTCCAACCCTCCAGAGAACAACAAATTCGCCACCCTGCGGGACGCCTTAAAAACGCATTACCGACGGACCCGCCCCAGTCTCCTGCAGAACCTATCTTCAATCTCCCTTGGAAACTCAACTCCGGGACTTCTCTGGGAGGAGATGTGCAGGCTGAACTCCCGGCACGCAGACAGACTTCCCGAACCTATCCTGCACCAGCTTCACGCACAAAAGCTCCCCACACAAGTACGTATCACCCTGTCCGCAGTAGATTACTCGACGACATCTGAACTTTACGCAACCGCGGCAGATAGAATATTCAACGAATGCGCGGCTGCGTGCCTGGCGGCTGCGGACAACCCAATGACCACACCAGTATTTACCTCCGAACTTGTAAGCCGGGTCAACACCTCTCAACCGAGCAGTACCTCACAAGACATCACGGACCTGTTGCACGGTTGCAAGCCTTGAGCCGCAGTATGAACACCATTGAACAGTTCTGCTCCTCCATGCCTGCTGCTGGGCCTGTTCCTAACCCACGCACCGCGCCCTACAATCCCCGACGCGCCCTTCCTGCCCCGGAAACTGCCGCCAGCCCCCAGCACAATGAATACACTGCTGTGTGCCATGCTGCCGCAAACCACTCAGTGGTCACACCTCCACTTAGCCCCAGTTTCGTCAACCTGATCAACGCTCCTCAGAGAAGTAGCATTCCTCCAGACAAGCAAGACACCAGGGACCTGTTGCAAACTTTGAATCGCAGGATGGACACCATTGAGCAGCTCTTCTCCTCCATGCCTGCTTCTTCTCCTGTTCCTGCCCCACGCACTGTGTTCTACCAACCCCAACACCCCCGTCCTGCCCCAGACCCCGCCGCCAGCCCCCAGCACAATGTACCTACCTTCTGTTGGTACCATTAACGTTTTGGCGCTAAAGCTAGACGCTGTGAGGCTCCCTGCAACTACACGGCGAAGCAACATCGACGGAGACTGGTAGGCGCCATAACCTCCGCCACTATCAAGCAGCACATCACACGCCTTACTTCTGACCTTGACCGCTTCACTCCTGCTGCCCGTCACGACCTACTACAAACACTACGTCAGGCGGTTTCTGCATTCAAGGCTACTGCCCCACGCCAGCCTTCCCACCGCCCTGAACACATTCATCCCGCACCTCCTCCGCCAGTCTACCCACCATTGCCACGTAGAGCACCACCTCGCCCACAACATTTCTGCATACCCTCTTTTTATCCTCAGGTACCTACTGCTCCTGACGACCCCGCAGCCGGCCCTAATGACCCAGATACCCCACCCGGCACCCTTGCACCTGCTGCGAGAGAAGCACCACATTCCTTGCCAGTACAACCTTCTCTAACCCACAACCCTCCTTCTCCCTCTGCTTCTCCCACAGATCTCGTGCCTCCAGACAGAGTCGTCACCCATAGCGGCCGAGTCGTCCACACCCCTGCCCGTTATGTCTCACATGTGAGATACAACCCTGCCGACACCAAGTCTCCTGCAGCGCCCGGAGGGGAGGGGAGTATTGTAGTGGATCTCTCCCCTACAATTGCTTAGCCGCATTCCAATTTTACAGTATCCTAGCAACCAGCGAGCTGCTCACGGGGGGGCGGGGTCGCCACCTGCGACATTTACCCTAGCAACGGAGTCAAGCAACAGGCGAGTTCCCACGGGTTAACTTCCAGTTGCTGTGTATATAAGCTCTCAGTCTCTCCATTGAGATTCATTCTGCCCTACGTTCCTGAACACGCAACACCTCCTCCAAGCAAGCTCCTCGCTGTCCAGCTCTTATTCAACCTGAAGGACAGCAACACGCAACATCTCTAACGAAGCTCCTGCACAGATACCTCCTCAACCACGCTACTCACTGAACGTGTCTCTTGAACAAGCTTCTCACCCCACGGCATCTCCAGCACCAGACTGTCTTGTATATTATATATTCTATATAAGAAAACCACCACCTAGAGTTTCCATCCATCCATCCATCCTCAGTGCTAGACAACATAATATCACGTAACCCTACAACATATCCAGTACTTTCCAGCAATGTTTGACAGAAAACAGATCGACCGCTTAACCGACTTGTAAACAGACGAGTGGCGTAGAATCTGTAGATGATAGTCTTCATAAATTACTATTCAATTTTGTGATCATATAAGGCCAATTCGCTGTTTAACTTATCATTTGCACATTACTAATTGAGCTGTCTTGTATAAGTCTACCTATCCATATTTGCGTCTTGTTGCTTTTACTTAATCTCTATATCCCCCTCCCCCCACCGAAAAAAAAACACCAAGCGCACTTGTAAACATTTTCCCCAGGTTGCAGACAAAATTTGAACCATTTTAAATGTTACAAATATATGTACTAAATCATACCAACTACCAACCTTTAATGATGAGAAGACTCCTTTCAACGTTGTTTTACTTCAGTATCAGAAATTCTTGAGCCGCTGGTAACTGGTAAATTTATAACACGTATCGTATCTGGTTTCAAATCCCGATAGTTTTTGACAGATTACAACCAAATAATTCACATTTTAGATTTCGATCTTTCGGTTCACTGATAAAATGTTGTTCACATATCACTACATTCTTCACATTAACTAAGTCTGTTCTAGGGAAATGTTGCACCCATATATATATATATATATATATATATATATATATATATATATATATATATATATATATATATATATATATATATATTGCTTTGTCAATGAGTGATATTTCTTAATGGCATCTCTTCCTAGAGTACACGGCACACACTCTTGCTCCCTCATTTTACATTAGTAAATACTATCTTTGTTTTTTCCTTGGAGCAATTTCAAGTTCTACTTTCAGTTATAGTCACCTGAGTATAAGTAATATCTAGATTTTCACCCAAATACACTGTTTTTCACAGCTTTATATTGTGCACCAGTATCACTGTTTATATAAGGAGAGCCGGAGACGCATTGTGATGTACACGTCATGTTCCAACACGCGGCCGCACGCCTCCTTGTTGGGTCGAGTGTATTTACGACAATACAACTGGTTGATTTGCAACGGAACGCTCCAAAGCAGCATTTAGGTATTTTTAAGAACATTTTCGAATTTTTCTGTGATTGTTTACAAAATAAAAGGGCAGCGTTTTTTTTTTTTTTTTTTATTATTAATTAAAGTGATGGTTGGTAGTTAGGGCCAATTGCAAGAACAGTCGTGGGGTGTACGATGCCATTTACGATGACCTTCCTGCCCTGGTCTTTTTTTCAGCAATATCGCCTTTAACACATGGAATTCTGCACTTTTCGAAGCTTTGGAGGAGTCTCGAAACAAGTTTCCTGGTGGGAATTATTAGCTAGTGCTGTACTCAAAATATCGAAACTTCGAGATTTCTCCAGAGCTTCAAAGGGGTGGTATAACTGAAACAAGATCAGGGCAAGAAGGTCATCGTAAATGGCATCGTACACCCCACGACTGTTCTTGCAATTGGCCCTTAGTGCCATTCTGAACCGTCGAGTCATTGTGGAGTGAAAGTGATTCAACTTGATGACTGGAAATTCCCTGGTTCAAGTTCGTGAGATGTGTTTTACGAAAGCTTCTGCTAGGCTGCTGACCCAGTCGAGTGGGCAAGCTTCACTTTCTGATTTTAGGTAGATACAGGGTTTTTTCCAGGATATTGCTGAAGGAGGTGGCTCGGGGAGAGGCCACCAGCAAGTGTCCAGTGGCAGAGTCCTAGTGGAGGGTATAAGGGGCTGAAACCATGGAAAATTCGTTGGGTGAAAAACCACAGTCTGACGCTTTTTTATTATTATTAATTCTTGTATCAAAATCTGCCTCAAATTGCTTCTAAAGAATGTTTTCTGGTGTCTATTTCGATCGGTGATAAACTACATATTTTGCCATATTTTCAAACATAAAGTACGATAATATTAAATTTGTAAGCTTGTAAAAAAAAATAATTAAGGTGGTTAGTCACCTCAACGAGAGTATGGTGGTAGTGCAGAAGTATAGTGGTGATGGTGGGAGGCGAGAGTGTGATGGTAGTGGGGGTTGGGTGTGTGGTGGTAGTGGAGAGGAACGATCAGTGAGTGTGGTAGTGATGTTGGAGGAGGACGGGAGTGTGGTGGTGGGGAAAGAGTGTTTTTTGTTTTTTTTTGTTTTTTTACGACGATTAGCCCACCCTGGCACAGGTCACTGACCCACAGCGGGGCCTGGGGAACATGTGCAATATATGTAATATGTGTGTATATATAATAATAATAATATATATAATAATATATAATATAATATAATATAATGTAATAATATGATGATGAAGATGATGATTGATGATGATGATGATGATGATGATGATGATTGATGATTGATGATGATGATGATGATGATGATGATGATGATTCATAGTAAATAAAATTTATAATAAAAATAAAATAAATATTAATAATAACATTAACAATAATAACACTGTGATAATACTACTACTACTACTACTACTACTACTAATAATAATAATAATAATAATAATAATAATAATAATAATAATAATAATAATAATAATAATAATAAAGAACTTTAAACAAATTTAAAATAAAAAAAACAATAGTGAGACATGATATATGCATGTTGCATTGTCAAAGTAAGAGAAACAATTGAGACCTGAAATTGTGTGTAAATGAGGCAGAAAGACAGATTAGCAACCTGGGACTTGGTCACAAGTTTCGTGGTGCCATATTAGGGATGTGTGGTGGTGGTGGGTGGCACATTGGTGGTGTTGGTAGTGGGTAGCATGAGTGTGATCAGCATCTTACAATAGGTGCATGGTAATCATCTCAGCAAGGGGGGTGCCAACAGATCTCTGGGGTAGGGGAAAGGGCGGATCCAAGGGGGTCCGGACCCCCCCTTTTCATCAGAAAATTCCAATACTTTTTCTTTAATGCAGTATTGTACTCAGGCATTTTTTGTACAGTAAAACGTAATTACTATGACCTCAGAACATCCCCTAATATCAAGTGCACATGACTTTATAATGGCCTCAAAATGCCCATGATATTGAGCAGATTTAAAAAAAAATTCTGGGGGGCAGCTTACAGCACCTCCCAAAACACCATTCAGCTAGATGGGCTCGCTTTGCTTGCCATGTTCCCCAACCCAAAACTTCTTGGATCCCCCCCCTTTTTTTATATTCCTGGATCCACCCATGGGGGGGGGGGGCATTACCCCACCTCCACCCCAACCCACCCATCCCCAAAACTCCTTACCAAAAGGTAGAGATGTTCTCTTTTCAGATATCAAGTTTTATTAGAAGCTCAAGGGGGGTTGCAACCCCAGGAAACCCCCCAGTACAGTATATGGTACAGGTTGTACCTCTCTAGTCCGGCATTCTGTGGTCCGGAAACTCCCGTGGTCCGGAACGATTTTAGTTTGTCCAATAGGTAGATAGGCAGCTTTTTTTTTTTTTTACTTATCTGAATTATTATTATTATTACAGGAGTATTAAATTTTTGCCACTCAGCCCCAATGTGGGTCAGTGACCTAAGTGACCTATGCTCGGGTGGGCTAATCCCTGTTAAAAAAAAAAAACAAAGCCGGAGGAAATTAAGGTTTGTTTACATCCGGCAGTTCGGCTGCTCTCCCTCTCTCTGCTTGTCTATACAGAGTACAACATTTAACCCTTCAATATATTTGAGCATTAAATAAGTGATGCTTTCATATTCTTATGTAGAGTAATGATGATATGTTTTCACATGTGCGCACTTACATACGCGATCTCTCTTTTTTTCTTTACCATTATCGTTAGCTACTTCTATTTTTCCATTTATTAACATTAAATAACATTACAGGTACTTCAAGCAACCATATTCATTTTTTTACATTAATTTTACTACCGCTAAACTCAGGGTCTTATTTTCTTCAGTTTTATATGTAGAACCAATCAGTCACTGGTTTCGTAAGCTTTAACATAAACGATGCCGGCAGCCGTCTCGTCTCCTCTAATATTCCACGTATTATTAATAAATTGTATTGTTAATTTTGCACACTCGTACATTAATTCAATAAAAACAAATTCAGAAACATTAATTAAAATATATATGAACAGTAAATAAGTGTTGCTTTCATATTCTTCTATTGTTCCATTTATTAACATTAATAACATTACTTACAACAACCATATTAATTTTACTACAGCTACAACCAAGGTCTTATTTTCTTCAGTTTTATATGTAGAACCAGTCAGTCACTGGTTTTGTAATCAACGAATACAATGCTGTGTCATTTCCTCGTGTGTTTTAATATTCTACGTATTATTAATGAATTGTATTGCTCATTTTTCACACATAAACATTAATTCAATAAAAAAGACATTCAGTAATAAACAATAATGAATCTTTTGTACATAAGAGAAATGACGCTGTTTACACGATTATGCACGTCGTCTGCACGTTGGCGGGCCGTTCAAACCCGTCGAAATTCAAGTTTCCGCCGTCAAAATTTTTATTTATTTATTTTTTGTGTTCCAATAAAATACGTTAAGAATTAAAAACTCGCGAAATTTGAGAAGCTACTATACGACATTTAACCCTTCAATATGTCTTCAAAGAGACCATGATGCAGAGAAAGTGGTGCTAGTGCTTCCAGGCATAAGCACAAGTCACTATCTATCCAGGAAAAGGGTGAATTTCCATGGTCCGGCACCGGTCAGGTCCCGAGGTTGCCGGACTAGAGAGGTACAACCTGTAATACAATACATTATTCTGTAACTTCATTTCCCAAAACTTTTGTGGTGGCAACCCTAAGGCAAGATGAGTTAACTTACCCCACAGGATTGAAATGGCTGGTGCCATACAGTTCTCATAGGCCTGATGTTCTATTTGGGGCAGAATGAATACAGCACAGCCATAGTCACTACTAAGCTTTCAGTACATACACAAGGAGGCAATGTGGTCAGCATTGCACTCAATTGTCTGCATGGGTGTGATGGCTCAACTGTCTTTACTTCCCCATCTGAAAATAATGATTTACAGTGCAAATCATTATTTTCAGATGGGGATGTATAGACAGTTGAGCCATCACACCCATATCCTTAGCATAAATAATGAATAAATAATATATGAAATATACTGTAATTAGACTGAAGAAAATATCTAATCAGCATTGAAAGAGATAAGCAAACTTATACAGAAGATGAATAGTGAAACAGATATGAATCCTTAGGCAGAGAAATAGTGATTCAGAATTTGCTGTGCTATGCCAGAGCTTGGTAGGCAAAACAATACATTGTGCAATGTGATCTTTATTGAACAATCTCTACATTTGTACACAATATAGATAAACTTTTCTGATATGTCTAACTTTGCGCAAATCCGTGTTTCATGGACAACAAGAATAACTCTGTGATATAGATGATCCAAAATAGTACCTAACTTGTGGAATTCTTTAGGTCATTTATTATGCCTGTAATTATAAAATCATAATCTCATTTTGCATGCACATACACAGCTCGGTCAATCAGTTCCTCATTACTTTGTCTCTGTGTTAGATGGGAGTATGTTATGTTAGTTTATTCTTTATAAGAATTTTACTATGCCTATGATTTTTTATTTTTTTTTTACAGTACCAATGAATCAACCGAAAAGTGCTTATTATCATACCGAGTTTTGGATCATTTACCCACAACTATGGCAAGAGAATAAATCAGCTAGTGCTGTAATAAATGTACAGGTATTTAGGTATTAGTCAGTAAATTGTTACATTCATAAAGAAAGTGCACAGCAAACTTCTTTTTTAATACACTGGAGCATATTGCTTTGAAGGATGCAATAAAATTAGCTATGAAGTGAGACATTAAATAAAAAAGCCACAGTAAACACACAAGGTTTTTCATCAAGAGCAAGAGCAAACATGCAGCAGGGAAGGGGGTTAGGTGGAGGAAGGCAGGGATGGACAACTCTCTGCCTCTATTTTGACCTATCATATGTCATTTTATTTTAAGCCTTTGATCTCTGCAATTTTAGTTAAAGAACTTTTAACTTCTGGGTAACAAATGCCAATAAGGGTTAAGAAATATATTGTATATTGTAATTATAAATGGCCAAATTAAGGCTCAAAGCTCTTCACAGCTTAAAAGACTTGTTCATCAGTCCGCTATACATACTGTATATACAAAAGTTAACTACTGTATATTGGTTACCTAGACTTTAATTTCTAACCATACTCAACATTCAAGGCTATGTGACTCACAATGCTTTATGAAATAACAATAAATCCCACATGTGGAAAAACTAAATTTACTTGGTCATCTTGGAACATTCCAGAGTCTAGCAGTAATCCAGGGTGCAAAGTAATCTTCAAATAGTAGAAGTATAACCGAGTGTGATTATCGTATGATTATCCACTGTCCAAGTCAAAGAGCATATTGCTTGTCTTCAGCCTTACTAAAATGGAACATAAGAACCACTGTTAAGTAACCAGAATCTTGATTGGGGGAACACTAGAATTTAGTACAGTACAGTACTGTAGTACCCATATTATAGAATATTTTATAATTAATACTTATGTTACAGAAGCTAAGAAACATGAATAAATTAACAAAATAATAACTGATGGACTGGATAATAAAGATGGTGATAAACAGGGTTCTGGATAATAAAGATTCTGGTTATCCAGCTCCTGGAAAATAAAACTTTTATTAAAAACATATTAAAGAAAACTTTTGTTAAAATCTAACTTAAGAATACCGTAAATTTTTGGTCAACACTCTGAAGGGAGAGTCAATACTTATTTAGCAGTGAATCATTGATTTATAAGGAAGTGATAACATAATACTGTATTGTATTTATTAAAGGTTTGAATCAAGAAGAGTTTGTTCAGGAGAAACTTTGTTCAGAGCAGATAATAAATGTGAATGTTTTGTATAAAGTACAGTACTGTACTATATGTTAAAGCTCTTACTGGATACATGAAAAAATAAATCCTAGATAGTTTAGCAAGGTTTGTTTAATTTAGGTTAGGCTAAGAAATGTACAGGACAAAATATATTGTTAAAATCTCCGGACACAAACTTCCCTATATTCATTCCACTGGATATACTGTACTGCACTGTATATACATGGAAGCAATAGCATGACAGTACACACAACAATTGCAAGAGATAACAATGCTGTACTAAATGACAAAAAAAATATTTCCTGACTCAGTGTTTTATATATTCTTATGTTGTAATCTTGAAAAAAAATTTAAGATTACGAATTATTTAGATTTGGGTGTCTATATTAATTTTTTGTACAGAAATTAAAGAAAATTTTTATTGAAAAATTCAAACTTACAGTATTTTAAATTTAACTAGCTCTGTAAACTAACATAAGCTATACAGTACTAAGCAATATTCTATTATCAAGAAGCAAAATAAAATATGCAGGCAGGAAGTGTCATCAATAGGAGTAGCAGGAAATAGGAAAACAAAATTTAAATTAAGCGCTATTACATGATGACTTTGGCGTATTAAGTAGGACACCTAGATGTGAAGTAGTACTGTACCAGAAGAATGAGTACCAACATCAGAAACATTGTTACAAGATCATAAGAAAATATGTAAATGATGGGTACGATAGGACGTGATGATGGGTATATGGCTGTATGCAAGATGTTAATAAGGAAGGGTGTAAATGAGAGAAAACACTGTTACAGTATACAGTAGTGTACTGCATATAAAGATAGATATAATCAGTACACAGAGTAAAAAGTATACCAGTAGTTAACAGCATTACAGATCCATAGGTACGCAGGTGGGGTAATCTATGATTACCTCAGGTAAAAGTGACGCTGCCTATCAGCTATGAAGGCATTTAGAAGTCTTACATTTAATGCCCAGTTCCCTCTATGTAAAAGAGGGTTGGCAATAGGAAGGGAATCCAGTAATAAGACTTGTTTCAAATTTCCCTGACGGTAACCAGGACACCATGACTTCAGCTAATCATAGGTAGCTCATGCGAGAGTGGAAAATGGTCGTAAAATGGTGTTAGCGGTAATGATGATGATAGAAAATTGTCTGGTCATATGTTAGCATGCAGTCTGTAATTTACAAGTATCGATCAGGCTTTTGACAACGATGTAAACTGAAAAGTCAGATCCTTGTGAATTCATCATTGCTAAAGATTCTTAATTTAGCAGTAGACAGTCCACTTTTAAGTTCTACATAGGCAGTGTTCACTAAAATAAATCATTATCCAAGTCTCCAGAAATAATATTCCCTCAGTAGAGAATGTTAGCCATATAGTACTAGGACAAAACAGAAATCCTACTAACTTTCCTTACAACTTTTGTAATGGTAAAAGGAAACTCGTGTACTGTATAATCAATAAACATCATGAGTACATCATATTACCTGTAGTATTTAAAAAATACATAAAAAAATTTTTATTACCCTTACAATACAGTAGTCATATGTAAAGGACAATAAGAATCTTACCCTACATGAAGAAAATGTTGTGGGTTATGGTTGTCCAAGATGATTTACAAATATCATCTCCAGCTTCTATCAGACCTCATCTTTGTTAATTCTACCATGCACCCTCTTTACTGTGAAGTTGTGAAATTATAGTATTTTTTGTATCTGTAATACCCACACTTCAACCTCAAATTAAAAGCCTATTAATTCTTTGAACTCCTGGTCTTTTATATGCCACACAATCACATAGGTACAGTGTCATGAAAGCTTGATTTACCCACCTCGAGCACTTTTATGAATAATTCGAAAATTTGCCTATTTCATTACCCTCTCCCCTCAAGTAATTTAATTACGTACTGATATTTCACTCAATTCACTCTATTTTCCTATGCATAGTGAGTCAATCTTTACTCTTAATTACATTTATCTTATTATATTTAAAGAAAACTCTGAAGGCCATATTGTCTTGTAACCAAATCTATAGTTCTTTTCTTAACATTGAGATTTGTTACCAGATTTGAGATTTCTCATGTGGTAAGTCAACCTACTTTTTTGGCCCTAAAGAAGGAAACAGCTTTTACAGTAGTGGCCTGTACATATGGATTAAGAGATAGCACATTAAGTAGAACTACGAAAAATATTAAAAATTGGTCAAACTTTGCAGAAAATAGCACAAAATTTAATAGACTGTTTTATATTTTACCGATTCAAGAAAATACAAATACAAATAAGGCACATTAACTGTAGCCAATCTTTAATTACTTTTTATTACTGAAAATCAACATTCAGATAATTATAGTACTGTACTGTACTTTAAACACCTCAATATCAAAACTAATTCAATTATAATTTATTATACTGTATTACTGTACATTTATAAAAATTCTGAAATATGTAGGCAATAATGGTAAAAGTCCTGCTACAGTATTTTGAAACCATTATCACAACATATAAATACTGTACAGGGTACATTCAAATAAACTGAAACTGTAGTACAGTACAGTACTGCACCAGTTAAAGGTGAATTATATACATTCATTCAAATAATTGTTCAACTGAAACTGTAGTATAGCACAGTACTGTACCAGTTAAAGGTGAATTATATACAATCATTCAAATAATTGTTTAATATGAACCAAGTTCACTCAGATGAAAGCTTTGGTAAGAAAACGAAAATAGAGAACTCCTTTAGTAAGGAATGATAAACATTAAACAAAATATCAAATCACCCCCATGTCGTGGCATAAGTATGTACAGTATTCACAGAGTACTGTACTGTACCATCAAACCTGAATAGCTTAATTTGCCCATTGTAATGTAATAAGGCAACATGAGGGTATTCAAGATAAACCACAACCAATAAATAAATAAATAAGGAATTATTTGACATGATGTAATGAGACACTAGTAATGTGTACAGTACTGAAGATGAAACATATCTTCCAATCTTCTCTTTTTCATTAGCTACCCAATAAAACTTTCAAAACATTTTATGTAAGAAATAAGCCAAATTCATTACTATATTCTTGAAAAAACTTCCACTATATATTTTTATCATACAGGTATTTATCTTGAATCTTCAGCTAGTATACCAGTAAGATAGAATAAGTTAACAACCACTGGAAACATTAGACAAATATATAATTAATATATATATATATATATATATATATATATAATATATATATATATATATATATATATATATATATATATATATATATATATATATATATATATATATATATATATATATATATATATATATATATATATATATATATATATATATACATACAATATATGGTACACAGTACTGTAGTCTGGTCTACCATTATGTTTCTTAGTTTCATAAAATATTTCAGAGGATTTTAAATAAGGTCATGCAGGTGCATTCAAAATCATAACCACATTAACTATTGTTTCATGCTATTAATACATTTATACAAAAGGATAATCAAAGAGGGGATAACAACAATAAATAATTTTTATGTGAAGATTGTCTCATAATTATATATTCTTGCATAAGTCAAAACTTATCATTGTATGAAACAAAAGACTGAAACAGCAACAGTACCCACTGGTACACTTCTCATGCACTTATCAACATTTCCACAAATTTGCTCGTACTTTATGAAGTATGGCAAACGTGGTATGAAAATGGATTTGCATGTAGCTGATAACTATGTATATGTTACATCAAGCTAACTAATAACAGTAATTATAAGGGAGACACACACATCTTCAGTAGGTTTCTATTAGAACACACCATAAACAAAATTCTTTCCTATTGCATTTCAATCACTAAATTTTTAAGTAAATATATAAAAAAAATTATTCTATTACAGGTATTTCTATACTGTATGATGATTTAAAACATAGTTTGTGTATGTCATGGGTAATATCACAGCAAAGCAAACTTCATTTATAAAATAATGAACCCAACAAAGACAGGATATACTGTATCATTATTTTTTTTGTCAGTTTTACAGTACTGTACTGTACAACGTATATACTGTACTGATACTTTCAACCAGTTTGCCATAGGAAATGAATAATGTATACAGTATAGGAATGCAAAAGTGAGCAGCAGAGAACTTTGCTGTATGTGTCCTAGTACTGGATGGGTGACAACTCATGGGATAATAAGCATAAAATTATGTACAAAAATTAAGTATATGTTACATTTATTCTACAACAAAATGAGAGTACCAGACTTTTGACTTGAACTTAGAAAAGGAAGACTGAGTGAGGTAGTCCACTATAACTAGATGGGTGCACGAAGACATTCCGGTATATAAAACAAATGATTGACAGTAAAATAAAGTAAATAAGTATGATTAGCAGTGTATTATAATGAGCAAAATATGTATGAAATTACAGAATAAAGTACTTCAGTCCTCATATTTAATGTGGGAGGAAAATGGATCAAATATTTTATACTGTAAAACTTCACTTACAAGTGAATAACAATATATGATAGTTAAGAAAATCCTTGAAAATGTAGAGTGCAGGTACAGGTCCTTCTAAGCCCAAATTAATATATGTGGGAAGAAGCTGAATCTAATTATATATGATGTAGTGGCCTGTAAAGCTTTATTACCATGGACTATGTCAGTAACAGACACTGACTATGATTGATAGATTCACTAAGAAGGTTGAGTGGAGTGATTGGAAGAATGTGATGAGGTGAGGTGATGAAATATGATAAAATGTAAAGATACTACATAAGAATACCCAAGGAAAAAGAAATAAAGGATTGAAAATATACAGATTCAGTGAGGTATTTTCATCCATATAGAAACAAACCCTTGTACTAGATGGATCACACACTCCTTTTTCCACATATCTTAGATCACCTCAAATGGGATTTTTTTTAAATGGTAAATCATATATGAGAAGATATACAGTACTTTTAAACTGTGCTTTCAGATCAAAGGCTAAGTCTTGAACATGATATCTATTACAGCGATAAGTATTTTGGAATGTAAGTAATGAAATTATCCTACACAATTAGATGCTATTTGTATACAGTACTAAACAAAGTAATATTCACTCAGAACTTGTACACATTAAGTTTTTGTGCAGTAAAAATCAAGATAATCATTTCACATATTAATATATATATATATATATATATATATATATATATATATATATATATATATATATATATATATATATATATATATATATATATATATATATATATATATATATATATATATATATATATATAGTACGTATATACAATTGTGTATATATTACAGTAGAGTATATGTTTCTTTGATTATTTTTGTATTGGAACTTATGAAACAGCATCTGTCTTTCATTGACCTCCTGAATCTCAAAAGATGATCAACAGGATGCAAATGGTATACATATGGCAAAAGTTTATTTAATATATAACTGTAATAAAGTTCACTAAGCAATTGGTCAAAATACTTAATCGAAAATGAATTATGGTATACCATGTATATAAATATCTATCGCACACAGCAGAGCACTTTGCATAATTGCTATATTACAGCCCTTGTACACCTTAAGAGGCTTCTATTGTCTAGGTAGATATTTTGTTTCTGAAGATCAACTCTAGTGATCACCAATACCTAAAACAAGGCGGCAGTGTGCCATAGAGAAAATTTTATCCGCCATCATCAAACTTTGGCATTATCTTTATTAAAAAAATTGCTAATTTTTGCATTCATCCAGGTTCATTTCCAAAACCCCTGATGTAGAATAATTCATTTACTTTTATAAAATGAGATGCTCCACATTATTTACTCGTACTGTACTGTTCATTAAGTACTCCCGTATACACTAAAACAGATGTGTGTGTCAATCACCATATATATTGATCATTAACCTTCTTTTAAGTGTTTAAGTGAATCAAATAACTACACGGATTAAATTCCCTTCTGCCTTTACAGTATCATGAGAATGAAAATACAGAGAGATGATAAAGTTACACATGGACCAGAAATGAGCCAATCAACACTAAAAAGATGTGTAAAAAGTTCACCAACTGCTTTCTCTGTTGTTAAACTTAAAAACTGATGATCACTGAACTCCTAATATACTGTAATTATATAGTAATATATGAGCAAGCCATAATTATATAGCAATAATATTTCCTTAAATATACCAGTCCCATTAGGAGAGGAACCTTTTCTTTTTCTTTTTTAAAGGGGAGGGGAATTACTACATAATTTAGTCACATACAGTAATGACAAAATTTTAAACAGAAAATGGCAATAATATTCTACAACAGCATGTACGAAAATAAAAATAATATTACCGATTTGAAAAAAAATTAAATAAATAAAAAATGGAACAGCTACAAATTCTCAAGTAACTCTATCCATAATGTATGGAAATTATATGTAAAAAAGATTAAGGTACTGTACTGTACCAGCAATATTCTGTTTCTTCAGTATTGTATAATCATTGATAATCATACAGACCCTAAACATAATATACTGTACTGTAGTTATTAATTTCTCTTCTTAAAGATATTTTATATAAACTTTACTTAACTACTGTGCTTATATTTGTGCAAGACTTTATCTTTCATAAAATATGAAAACAATAAACTGCATTATTTACAGTTTTCTGCCCCCAGTACTAGTGATTTTTCTTAACATTAGTTTCAGTACAGAATACACTTAGAATTAATCTAATTTCTGAAACTAATAAAATTGTGTAAAATTTAAAATAAATTCTTGACACATTAAGATTGAGTTCAACTTAGTACCTATACATTTATATTTATATTACAATTTGAAAAGAATTTTTTCCAGTATTCTACATGTTCGAGGCTAAGCAGCCCAGATCTTGTAAAAAGTGCAGTTCATAACCCTTTGAATTACCAACAGTTTCTATTCACAAATTTTTAATATTAATTATATAAAATATGTAATGGCACTATTTACCTACGTAGCTCAGTTCTTGAATATATATATATATACAGTGACCCCTCGTTTAACGAACACCTCGGTTAACGTAATTTCGATTAACGAACTGCCTTCCATAAGGATCTTCAATTCGGTTAACGAAAAAAAATTCGGTTAACGAAGTTCTTACGAACCGACCTCAACATGTTTTCGCTTGCACTGACCGGGCAACCAGCTTTAGTATCAGTCCGCCAATACATTAATCGGTTCTAGGGCTTAAATTCCTTACTATTTTAGTAAATATCAAGAAGTTTATACTATTCAATAATTTTAAAAGTTTAATATTCAATTTCTTAAGTCATTTTAACAATTATTGAACATAATTGAAGGTAAAGTGACTAGTTTAATGCACGCCATCCAGCCTCTTAACACAGCAAACAGGAGTTAGTTTCTCTCTGTTTTCACTGGAGGTAACATCTTGCTTGAGACTCTCTTCAACTAAACGCTTTTTTTCTCTGTTTCCAAGCAAATTATTGGTCATTTTGAAATAGATTTTACATATTGACAATATATAATGCAGTGCAGTGTTGATTTAAAGAAAATAATCTTGAATTACACCAAGAGAGCTAAAATTTTATGGGTGAAATGGCGCCATGGGGTGACTTCTCTTCCACCCCAATGCCTTCTCTTCTTCCTTCTCCTCCACCCCCATTCTAAATCCTATCATCACCATCATCATCATCATCCAGGAGCCTTCTACATACACACCTCAAAGTAAGTGAACTTTTCTACCATTTTTGTTGAATTTAGGAAATTTTCGGTGAGCTGGAACCAATTACCCAAAAACCCATTGAAACAATGGTTTCGGTTAACGAACTTTTCGGTTAACGAACGACCTTCTGGAACGGATTGAGTTCGTTAACGGAAGGGTCACTGTATATATATAGTGGTCCCTCGGTTAAAGAGGGCCTCGGTTAACGAGATTTCGGTTAACAAGTTACTTTCCAAAGATTCTTAACTTCGGTTAACGAGTTTTTACGAGCCGACCTCAACATGTTTCCGCTTGCATTTGGCGCTCCACCAGCTGTAGTATTAGTCCGCCAATACAGTAATCGGTTCTAGGGCTTATATTCCTTACCATTTTAGTAAATATCAAGAAGTTTACAGTATTCAATAATTTTAAAAGTTTAATATTAAATTTTTTAGTAATTTTAACAATTATTGAACATAATTGAAGGTAAAGAAACTAGTTTCTGGCACGCCATCCAGCCTGGCAACACACCAAACAGGCGTTAGTCTCTCTCTCTCTTTTCAATGGAGGTAACATCTTGCTTGAGACTCTCTTCAACTAAACGCTTTTTTTCTGTGTTTCCAAGCAAATTATTGGTCATTTTGAAATTTATTTTACATATTGACAATATATAATGCAGTGCAGTGTTGATTTAAAGAAAATAATCTTGAATTACACCAAACGAACTAAAATTTTATGGGTGAAATAGCGCCATGGGGCGACTTCTCTTCCACCCCAATGCCTTCTCTTCTCCCTTCCCCTCCAACCCCATTCTAATTCCCATCATCATCATCATCATCCAGGAACCCTCTATATACACACCTCAAAGTAAGTGTACTTTTCTACCCTTTTTGTTGAATTTAGGCAATTTTCGGTGAGCTGGAACCAATTACCCAAAAACCCATTGAAACAATGGTTTCGTTTAACGAGTTTTTCGGTTAACGAGCAACCTTGTAGAACGGATTGTGCTCGTTATATACACAATTTGTCCGGAAAGAGGAAACAGGAGGAAAATCTTTCTATTAAATTTTAAGTCATATTCAGTATCCCTGAAGAGATGCTGAAATTGTCAAGAACTCGGAACACCTGTTTTTCATTTCCCTGGAGGTTTAATTTAAAGTATCACTCACATGTGTATTGTACTTTGATTTTTCTTCTTTTCTTATATTTACTCAAGTACGGTATGTGCATTACAATGTCTACCACTATCCAATAGGATGGAAGACCTAGTCAAAACATATTCCTACTGTCTTACTCTAACAAAACTAGAGATATTTATCTCAAATTTCCCTCCTCTGAAGTTAAAGCCTCCTTCATTTTATCTTTTATTCACAATATACAGAGGTTATATAAAATTACTGAACTCTCTCATTGCTTTGTGTGGAATGTTAATATAATTATATTCACTTAATATACATCAATAAAATAACTAGTCTTATAATAATAAATTTTCTTACTTAGCTTATTTTCAAGTAATCACCTAAAATGGAATATTATTTTATCTCATAATAAAAGACCAATGTCCTGCTTTTCATGTCTTCAATTATTTTAACAGATTTTGAAAGTAATTACAGTAAAAAATAATTTTCCAAAGCAACTACCGGTACATGAAGCTGACAAATAAAATCTATATCAAAGGAAAATATAATATAAACTGAAAAATATGAAGATAAAAAAATCTACCTAAATTGCTTCAACTGAAAGTATACTGTAATGAAAATCAAGTTATACCTATAGCAAAGTCAATATAAAAGAAAGACATGCAAACACCTCAATCTCTTTAAATTCATAAATATTGTGCCTTATAGATAAATAGGTGTCTTCACTGTACTATGTTAATGTCCCATCATATATTGAAACAAGAAATAAAAATGCCAAGAAAAGTCTGTCATATTTGGATTATGATTTAGGCATGCAAGAAGCATTTTCCTAAAGGAAAATTAGGCTTTTGTCGTATTTGTTCAAGCTACTGATTTTATATTATGTCTGCAATATTTAAAATTTTGAATAGAAATCATTTCATTACACAATGAAAATGTCATCTTTCTCTCTCTCTTTATTACCCTGGCGGAGAGACTCAAGGCCCATAAGCATCTGCACGTTGCCCTGAACTGTCAGATGGCCTGACAGATATGCCTGAAGAGGGGCAAGAGTCCCTTCAAAAATGGCCATCAAATCACTCTTTGCAATGGTCACTGCAACATCTGGAGTAACCTTTGGCAAGTCTCCTTCTACCACCTGACGCACTCCTGCCAAAAAAAATAATAGTAAAACAAAAATAATTTTTTTTTCTTTGCAATTTGTTATTCACATACCAATTTTATTTAACCGTGATAATTACTTATAAAAATATCTACCTCCTCCTTGCATATTAACAAAAGTGAAGCAATGATCTTAAAATCTCATTTTATAACAGAGTCAGGATCAAGTAACTCATTTATTGTCAGCATAGCCAAAGGGCAAATTATAAAGAAATACTTTTCCTCCGGCTGGTAACTGGACTAAAGTGTAAATAAATATATTCTTTCATGTCATACGTTTGTGCTTACAAAAGATACCGAATGAATAAGAAATTTAACACTTGAGGATGAAAGCTGAGATGTTTGCCATTACACTAGCACATGCACTCTGTAACTCTGATTTATCTCAATTAGCTACAGACTGTCATTTCATGGGTCAATCTCCTGTTCCGGTTCCCCTTGGTGCCATTTATTGGGAAGAGGAAGGGCAACTCAAGAGTCAGTTATACAGTATACCTGTAACACCATGATCAGTCCTTCTTTTGTAACTTAATCCCTGGCCTGGTCAACTACTAGGGTGCACCGGATATCAGATTTTGCAATCCGGCCAAATACTGGGTAACCCGGATATAACAAAAATATCCAGCTGGATATTGAATGATTAAAAATGCTTAATTCATGCCAGCACTTGATCTTCACTACTACTGTATACTTGAGGCAAAATTTCTTCATTGTTCTCTGAAAGCATCACAAATTATTCTGTTACCTATTTGCACACATATTACACACCATTTTAATAAGTAAAAAACAAATTAAAAAGTTTGATATTTGCGTAATACGGTTAAAGCAAATACAGGTTGTACCTCTCTAGTCCGGCAACCTCGGGACCTGACCGGTGCCGGACCATGGAAATTCACCCTTTTCCTGGATAGATAGTGACTTGTGCTTATGCTTGGAAGCACTAGCACCACTTTCTCTGCATCATGGTCTCTTTGAAGACATATTGAAGGGTTAAATGTCGTATAGTAGCTTCTCAAATTTCGCGAGTTTTAAATTCTTAACGTATTTTATTGGAACACACAAAAAAATAAATAAATAAAAATTTTGACGGCGGAAACTTGAATTTCGACGGGTTTGAACGGCCCGCCAACGTGCAGACGACGTGCATAATCTCGTAAACAGCGTCAATTCTCTTATGTACAAAAGATTCATTATTGTCTATTACTGAATGTCTTTTTTATTGAATTAATGTTTGTGTGTGCAAAATGAGCAATACAATTCATTAATAATACATAGAATATTAAAACACATGAGGAAATGACACAGCATTGTTTTCGTTGATTACAAAACCAGTGACTGACTGGTTCTACATATAAAACTGAAGAAAATAAAACCCTGATTTTAGCTGTAGTAAAATTAATGTAAAACAATTAATATGGTTGTTTGAAGTACCTGTAATGTTATTTAATGTTAATAAATGGAACAATATAAGTAGCTAACCATTAATGGTAAAAAAAAAAAGTGAGACTGCTCGTATGTAAGTGCGCACATGTGAAAATATATTGTCATTACTCTACATAAGAATATGAAAGCAACACTTATTTACTGATCATATATATTGAAGGGTTAAATGTTGTACTCTGTACAGACAAGCAGAGAGAGAGAGAGAGAGCAGCCGAACTGCCGGATGTAAACAAACCTTAATTTCCCGCGGCTTTGTTTTTTTTGTTTTTTAAGGGGATTAGCCCACCTGGGCATAGGTCACTGACCCACATTGGGGCCTGAGGAGCACAAATTTAATACTCCTGTAATAATAATAATAATTCAGATAAGTTAAAAAAGTTGCCTATCTACCTATTGGACAAACTAAAATCGTTCCGGACCACAGAATGCTGGACTAGAGAGGTACAACCTGTAATAAAATTATTTTAAAATTGACCGCGTAGTTAGCCCTTCATATACAGTACACATATGTAGTACAGTAATGCATGATTAAATTATTTAAAAAGCAATATTACTATGTACCAATAATAGATAATCAATCATTTTCAAAAGACTACCAACTCCAATTGGTAATAAAACCTAACTTAGGTAAGTATAATTATGAATTAAAGTTGCAACATTCTTCATTAAATATGAAACTGATCGACATTCTACAGAACACAGTAAACCAAATGTTTCTGCGTATATATTTTTAAAAGTACAGTGAAATAATAGTTTAATTCACTTAAAACAATTGAAGTCATGTACTTTTAGGTATTTTTATATCCTTAAAAGAAAAATTTACAGTAACTGATTAGTCTTACACATGGCAGTGATAGTCAGTGCCTCATCATCTTAAAAGAATCACATGAATGAAGTGGCAAAAGCGATCGATCTTCACTTCAAACTGCAGTTTTTCTCCATGGGTGAAAAAGAGTAAGGAGAGTTATGGTTCCTGGAAGAAGTATTGAGCAATCAAAGTAAACAGCTCATAAAGGCAAAAGAAATGGAAAAAGCAACAGTGACAGAGGAAAAAATTCTATATGCTCATCAGCCAAGTTTAAAAAAACCATGGGAAGAAGACGATACAATCAAGGCTGATTCTTGGAAATAGCATGTACTGTTACTAAACTGGCACATCAGGTAACATAGGGTATGGTGGAAGTAAAACATCTGATAGTCAAAGTGCCCTTTGTTGAGTCTATAGAATGAAATACGTACTGCTCTTCGTTCGCCATCATAGGAACAAACTTCCGTGTGTCCAGACCCTGTACATGGTATCTCACCAAAACAATGTTGAAACACAACACCTAGAAACATCCTCTACCACCAGAAGCACAACAACTATAAACAAATTCTGCTTATTATTATCTTTTATTCCTAGCATCTTGTCAGTGAAATTCTCTTTCAACACATCTTTCCACCCTCACACGATGTGAACTCTTTTAAACGAAGAATTAACAAAAACTTATAAATAACAACAATTTAATGTTGTGTTTTTCTTCAAAGTGTATGATAAGTTTCAATTATGACAGTGTAATCAGTGACAAGTGTTCAACACAAATATATACTTGTATTCATACTTTGTCACAGAAAAGAGAATACAAGGGAAAGAACAAAAAAGATATGTATTTGTAACTGGCAAAAAATTAAAAGCAAGAAGCCCACTGAGCCTATGTACTCACCGAGTAAATGTTCTCCCTATGTGCCCCACAAGGCATCATTTGCACAGCCTTACTTCTCCATGTTACAGGAATTCCACACACTAGAGTAAATATCTTTTCATTTGATGCTGTAGTTTATGAGAATGTGTAATCATTTTTCCCCATTTGCCCTTTTAGGGCTCCAACCCTCAGTCACCAATGAGAGCCAGCAACTTTAATTGGATTCATATTCATTCTCATCCTCCATTAATATTTCTGATTGTAATTGGCCCAGTGGTTCTGAGACATCCTTTAATGAAGTTGAAACAAAACAAACAAGAGAGGCAAACACAAAAAGAGGTAGACAAACTGTGCACCTTGCCATAAGGTTACTTGGTTCTCCAGGCCAAATGTGTTAAAAAGAAACAAGGGACATTGAAGTGGGATACATGGCAGGATCATACAGACATATACTGAATATTCCTGGTACTTGAGATGTCTTATATCCAAATGATTCATTACATCCAATTACTTAAAAAGCTTACATATTTGTAGTGTAGATTTTCCCAATATCTACTTGGATACGTATCATGTCAGTGGAAGTTGGGTAAAAAAAAAAAAAAAGAGCAAAGATCACGCACGATAGTATGAGGAGGTTTGTAAATGAAAATGTAAAAAGTATAGAGAAGACTGATGTCTACTAATATCAAATGTCATTATCTAAGCAAAATGCACTGGGATGGGTTTTACAAGTCTAGAATATGAAACAGCAAAGTTACAGACAAAACTCAAAGTAACAATATACTGTACTCAAAATTCACTTGCCATTTCCAACAAATATGATGAAGATGCCACCATCCGTCCCCTCCACCTGTAGTCTGTATATCCCATGGGCCAAATCAGCACCTCCTGCACCAGTAATAAGACCCTGGAGATGCTTCCCAAGCTTGGACTGTGGTGATCGGCTGCTGGTTACTACAAAGAAGAAATACCATTTTGAGCTTTCAACCCAACATTCTGCATAAATAAACCTCATAACGTAAAATTTTTTGCCAAGAAAAATATATATCCTATATGGAATCACTGTAATCAATTGAAGCAGTAAAAGGTGGAAATAAAAATGAGCCTTTGTTAGTGAAACATAAAATTTTAATAGGTAAAAACTGTAAGTTCTAATGAAAATATTATGTGCAAGTGAAAGAAAAACTAATACTACAGTAATTTAAAAATATTAAAATTGCAAGAACTCTAAATTTTAGTAAGGCAATATACTGTATACAGTACAATAGATAATATTCATCATCAATATAAACAACACACACGTGAAGACTCTCCTGCCTAATCTGTAGTAGTATTGGAGAAAAAAAATTCACATCATACAAAAGATTTTTTTTAATTTTGGAAATGTAGTTTTGCAAAAGGAAAGAACATCTTTGTTGGGGAGCGATAAGAGATACAATTGAGAGTGAGTTTTATCAATAGGTACAGTACAGTACAGTACAGTACAGTACAGTACAGTACAGTACAGTACAGTACAGTACAGTACAGTACAGTACAGTACAGTACAGTACAGTTCAGTACACACAGCATTAACTTGAGTCACTTGGTCTTTTTCTAACGAGAAATGATTTGTGGTGATGTCGGTGTCATGTAGCAGGATGGAGAGGTATATATTTAGATAGAGGACCTAAGAGGAATTTCTGCCCAGGCCACCTCCTCTAGGGAAATCCCTCGAGTGAACAATGCACAGGCAGAAATGATTCAAACATATTTTACCAAGGAAGAGGATGCACACTTGTAGCACTTGCTAAAACAATAATCACACAAGAAATAAGATTTAGGTACCTACAGAAAAAAAAAATACTCCTCATCAACAAAGATTCTGGTGGCTCTGAAATATTTATAAACAATAATTGTAGCTGCTGATTGCTATGATACATAACTGCAGCCGATTATAAATATACTGAGTGAAAATTTGTATTGGCAGTCCCCGAGTTACAAATGCACGACTTACGAACACAGGCACTTACGAATGGCATCCCAATATATTCATCACAAAATTCCATAACTAAAATCTAATTTTTTACATTACTTTATAATGTTTAACATCACTTTACTTACAGTATTTACATCATTTGTTATGTATGTGCTATTAATGTTGTTTGGTATGGGCAGGGTTGTGCTTTAAGCTAACCTATGGAAATAACACTGTTCTGACTTGCGAACATATCAACTTATGAATATGGTCTAGGAACATAACCCATTCATAACTCAGGGACTACCTGTATATGATTTAATAGTTAAGAAGCAAACCTTAGTATACCATATGGCTTTTAATCCTACTCAATATACAGTATACTGTACTGTATGTATTAAGCACTTATCTTCATTCACAACATCCACTCTTCTCTATTCATAATAACATCACATACACTGCTCTTTCCTCTCAACCACACAACTATGCATTTTACCATAAACGTTTTTCTCCCATAAACTCAAGTAAAATACTGTAGAGTACTTTTCAATAAACTTATCCTTAGAATAAGTTAACAACACAGAGTCCTTTAAATACAATAGATGTACCAACTTCCACTTAAGAAAATCTTGAGAATTTTCAACAAATTTCTGGTTACCTATTCCTGTAAGACCTTCCTGTTCGACTTATTCATTTGCTTAATATTACTTACCAAGATTTAAAAATACCAAAATTCTGTGGATACAATACACGTACAAAACGGTTATTAATAAATATACGTATATAAAGGAATCAGACCTAGTACCAGCAACAGACTATATGAACTCTATAAATACTGAACTCAATAAAAGGCAAAGGTCAGGCAACATGCTGCTATCTCCATTTCCTTCACTCATTAGCTCACACTGTACAAATCCACATGCCTTAGAATTAGAGTCGGTGCAACTTGGGGCCTGCGGTTTACCTTCCCTAGACCAGCCAAATACAATTCATACCATGGTTGAGTGAGGTGACAACGGTGTAGTTTCTTGACTTTACAGACACTGCTTGATCCTGAGACTGATATCAAAGGCCATGTCTCTAACCACTCACAATTCAAAGTAATGTTAAAATAAAATAAAAGTCAGATGGGTTCATATTTAGGAAGAAAAAAAAGGTGACCTAAATGCAGAAAAAGGATTAAGTACAGCAAGAATGTTTGAGAAAGAATAAATACAACTAAGGTGGGTGATGTTGGGTGGATAAAGAAAGTGACTGTTAAGAGACAAAAATTAATAATGCGAGTGAGTCAGTGTGTAGAGATTAGTAAAGCTATAACAAATTATTCATAGTTCACCTTAACTTAGACAGAAAATAAAACTGCAAATGAATAATGAAAAGAATGTTATGTACTGTGTAAGTAAATGAGTCATAAACAGAACTAAATTCTCGTTAAAAGATTCATGCAATCAAATTTACGCAAAAAAAAATCAATCCCGTCTTACTCCTATTTATAATAATGAGCAGAGATATAAGGATCTGCAATAGTGTATTGATAGTTAAGCAAATTTATGTCAAAGAATCATCATTCATCCCATACATGCAGTGAAAAATCCAGAGTCGTTCAGTCAGGAATACCTTGATTGTTTAGCTGCTTAGGTGGCTCACTATTCTCGTCTGAGAAACCCAGTAGATCTGTGTGGCGGAGACATGGGGGGTATTAAGAAGTGATACCCAGGCAGGAAACCCCCTAGCACGCACACCAAGGAGCGTGCGAGGTCAAAATGCCAAACAATAACAGGCTAAAGGAGAGGAGGCAAATCAAGACAACTATGAAGCAATAAATGAATAATATATAGAAGTATAACAACACTTTTTTTTTGTTTTTATTCATGGATTTGGAAATAATATATTACAGGGGTAACTGGAAAATTCTTGTTTATCTAAGAAATAAAATGCTATACAAAAAAAAATTTCATGTGAAAAGAAATAAAAAGCATGCTTTAAATGCTATACATTTTGTCTGTTTAACTTCAGAAATTAAAATCAATAACTCATATTAAGAATAAATAACCTAGTTATATTGTATACTGTATTCAAGAAATGACTACCAATACATAAGTGTCAGAAAATATTTTTCCCTCGACATTACAGGGTATAGAATCATTAACATCACAAAGCAATGAGTAACCTAAATGCTACAGTGCTGGATTATACTGTTAAGGTTCCAAGTCATTAGAATCCTGATGATCATATTCCTCATTTCTGTCGAGGAAAAATATTGTATGTCAACACAATATGTACAAAGGGTAGGTACAGGTATTAAAAAAAACCAAAGGACCAAGGTGACTGCTTCAATTGACTCATTTAAAGTTTTATATACCATACAGTATATATAAGAATGACATCTTACTAATACAATTTTCATGTTTCCAGACAGCATTATAAAATTATAAACATTCATTATGTACAGTAATTATAAAATGTGTCTTGTTTTGAACTGGTTATATCAACATTAAGAGTTGTAAACGTCATCATAGTGATGTAAATTTCTCAAATGAAGCATAATTCTACTTTTACAGGTTAGGTAATATCACCCAAGGAAACATACAGTATCTAAAAAAATCTTTTATTTTTTACATCTATCATTTTTCACTGTGTTTTAACCTGCAAATAATTTCTTTCACAAGTGCTGGTACTTTTCTCCCCCATAGTGCTTCATGACAGTACTGTAGTTATCTAAGCCTATAAAGCAATATTCCCACTACAAGGCCACAGCCCATGAGTATAACTGTTGGCAGAATGTGGAAGACCTAGAAAAGCACACCCCCTTAGTACCATGGATTCTAAGGCAGCTTAATACAAATGGTGCGAGAGAAAAGTTTGTAGAACAACCCTACTCATTTTCTAGCCAAAGAATCAACTCAAATGTAACATTGGTTGCTCATGTGAAACTAGTTTAAACTATAACTTTCACCTTATCTACCTAGTAGCTTCTAAGAGTATCTAATAGTCACCTAGTTTGAGGAAAGAAAGCCTATAGCTTGTTAGGGTTCCCCCCATTTTTTCTGATTAACCTACTAAGGGTTACACTCTAAGTTAGTACAGTACTGTTATTGTTTTTTGCAGATACTTGAGTATTTTCCTGTTAGTATTTACCAATGGTTATAGAGAAGAGAAAGCCAATCAAACATTATTTCCTAAAAGGGTTCAATACCTGTATAGTATTGCTGGATACACCTCATGAATGAATCTTCATCTGTAATAATCATAAAATGGAAGATATATATATAAATAATAAACAAAAGAAAATAATTGAACTTAAAAGTAGACTTTACCTGCTGAATTAATACCCATATGTGAGGCTCTCACACTGTCATTAAAAATAAAAAAAATTACTGGGATGCTGGAGTGATGCATCCAGACATCTTGTTGTTGTGGTTATTGTGTAGTAGACAAAGGTAACGATGAAATTTATGAGAGTCATAAGGGAACTAAAAAGTTAGACTAAACAGGTGTAATAAGCTGAGAGCTGTGTAATAACATAAAGGACCTTAACAAAGGATTAAACAGGTGCACTAAGCGTGCTGGCATGTTTATACACATAAAGAATTCTTTCTAAATATAACAAGCACAAGAGTAAAACTAGCTAAATGTGCAATGTGGAATAACAACCTCAAACATCATGCTATCAACAACAATTAATACTACTGCATACTCCAGTAGGAATAGATTTTTTAACTACTGTATCTGTTCTTGAGTATCTAATGAAAATTTCATAAAAATTCACTACCACAAGACTTGGAAAACCTGTTGGGAATGATATGAGGAAACCTGTCATGAGTGTTTGAAGATATAACTAAACATCAATGCAAATAAACTACTGTACATATATAAGAAGATAAAAATACTTATTATGTATAATACTTATCAATCGGTGCATTATGTATTAAATACTGTATTTAGTCAACCATGTAATCTGTAAAAGAGTATACCACCCTATATTTTGTTGTACAGTACTCCATTGATACTATTTGCTCCCTTTCCTTTACTTAATTCTCCTGCTGGCTGTATTAAAATGAACTCATAGAAAACTGGTCACCTTCCTCTTCCACTGACTCAATAAAGCTGGGAAACAATATAAGAAAATACAAATATGCAACTTCCAAAAAGGATTATGGCCACAAAACATTGATGATGATGAAGATTATAATTACAGGTATATTTCAATTGTGTGGTGAACATGTACTGTATACATAGCGGTTTGACTCAGAGACCAACTAGTGTACAGTATAGTCTCGATTTACGCGGATTTCCCTTACGCATTTGGTCATTTACATGGCACCAGGCCAGACCGGCAATTATTAGTTACGCGGTACATTCCATCATTTACGCGGAAAGCGGCGCGGGCAGGGTGCGCACAAGTTCGCCCAGTCAACAAAACATTACCGAGTTCTTCACCCGCCACCCGCCACAGCCAGCCCAAGTCAGTGATGGAGATAGTGAGGATATGGACTTTGAGGGGTTTGACAAAGAGGCCCTGCAAGCCTCTGTGGTGATACAGGTGATACAGGTGATACAGGTGATACAAGTAATACAGGTGAGGGCCAATAATCTGCCCTCTGCCTCGGAACCAACCCCCCATCCTCGTGTGCCCAGCCATCTCTTCTACTAATGTAAGTGTTAAAAAACCTAATATTATTGATATCTCTCTTAAATATTAATTGTGTGTGCATACCATCATAAAATTAAGATGTTATTTTTACTACAACGTGCTTACTGTGTAGGAAAAAGGGTAGTCTGGGGGTCAGACCAGTCTCTATTTCAATTAATCCCATATGTTCTGTTATTTCGTTTACGCGTTTCTCATTTTACGCAGACCTCCACGGGTTTAATTGACCGCTTAAAGATTTATATTTATATGAAAGTATTTATCATTCAACTTTTGTCACTGACATTAAGGGGTTTAAGCATGTGAGTCTTCCACACTCGATTTTCATTCCACCATGTTTGAATTTTTTAGCACCACAGTAAAATATATACCAATAATACAGTAAGTCCTCGCTAATGTCGGGGTTATGTTCCTGAAAACTCGACGTCATACGAAACAACGTTAAGCAGATAAATTTTCCCTATAACAAATAGATAATATATGGGAGTTACGTTCCTGAGCCTCCCTTTGTCCCATGAAATACATTACATATCCAGAAATTCAATGGAATTTTTATAGAAAATAGTATACAGTGAACCCTCACTTTACGCAGTTAATTCAACCCACGGCGGCCCGCATAAAGTGAACAACATTACATATGGGATTAATTGAAATAGAGACCGGGCCGACCCCCAAACTCCACTTTTTCCCGACACAATACGTACGTTTTACTAAAAATAACATCTTAACTTTATGATGGTATTCACCCACACATAATATAGAAGGGAACAGTCAATAAGAGAAGAATAAACTGAAGGTTAGGTTAGAAAAAAACAAGGTTGGGGTTAACACTAACGTTAGTAGAAGAGATGGGTCGGCGTAGGGGAATGGAGGCTGGTTCCGAGGCAGAGGGCAGGCTACTGGCCCTCAGGTGAGTCTTCATCGGTGTCATCCACACTTACTAGTGCCTCCCTGACAAATCCCTCAAAGTCATCATCACTGTCTCTGCCTCTGTCACTATCACTGGCTTGGGCTGGTTGTGGTGGGTTGCGGGCGAAGAACTCTGTTATGCTTTGCTGACGGCTGGTGTTTATGTTGTCGTGATAAACCTTAATGTAGGGCTCCATAGTCCGCAACAGCTGGGTTGTGAAGATTTCATACCTGTTTGCGTCAGGGTCGTCGGAAAGGAGGAGCTTGACTTTCTCAATACACTCGATTGCACCCCTAACATTACTATGGGATAAGCGGCATTCTTCTTGGGATGACGCACCACCTGCCTCTTCACTGACGTCATCATCATCTACCATCTCGACGGTAGTCACAACAGGATCCCTTATCACCTCCAGGATGTCGTCGTTGGTGGTCTCGGAGAAGCCTGCAACTGTACCACTCTGTGCAGCTTCTCTGGCAAGGTCCACTGCTACTGCAACAGTCTGAACCTCACCAGTCACAGATTTACTCTGCCTAACACCCGGAATGCCTTGCAACACATGTCTCCATGCGTGACGAACAGTTGCTACAGACAGCTGATCCCATGTCTCCACCAAGAAATCCACAGCTTTCTTGACGTTGAATGTTCTCCAGAATTGTTTTAAAAGTACTTCTTGCTCTGCCAACTATTGATTCTCATCGTCTTCGCTCTTGCTATCGGTGTTGATGTCACTCAGGTTACGCAACTCTTCCTTGGTGTTGGTGTAGTCGTTCAGGAGGTTGAATTTTTTAGCAGAGAATGCAGCTTTTACATTACAGATCAATTCTTGGTCCATGGGCTGTAATATAGACGTAGTGTTGGGAGGAAGGAAGACCACTTTTACGTTGGGGTGACGATCTAACAGTAGGGGCGAGTGTCCTGGTGCATTGTCCAGCAGCAACAAAATCTTGAATGGCACATTATGTTGCTCACAGAATTTCTTCACATCGGGAACGAAACAGTCATCAAACCAGGAGAGGGGGAGTGTAGAGAACATCCACGCCTTACGTGCGGTCAGCCAGTGGACATTTAGCTTGGTCATGTCCATGCTCTTGTAGGCATGCGGCTTGCGTGCTGTGTGGATCACCAATAACTTGAGCTTACAGGTACCGGAGGCATTGGTGGTAAACAGGACGGTGATGCGCTCCTTCTGCAACTTCCGGCCCCGACACTTGCTGGCATTCTTCACAAAGAAGGTCTTGGAAGGTAGCTTTTTCCAAAAAAGACCAGATTCGTCCATGTTAAACACTTGGTCGTCGGTGTACTGTCCTTCCTCCATAATCTCACGTAAAAACGGAGGAAATTCCCTAGCCGCAACACGGTCAGCACTAGCTTCTTCACCACCAATGTTGATATTGGTGATCTTGTTTCTCTTCTTAAACCTCTGTAACCACCCAGAGGAATCATTAAAGGGTTTGGGCTCTGTAATTCCCATCTTTCGTGACACTGCAGCATACAGTTTACGTGCGTACTCCTTAACTGATAGCGTGTCCACCGCCATGTTTCGTCGCGCCTGACGCACCAAGTAGCTCACAAGTAATTTTTCTGTCTTGAGAAGCACCTGGTTGTGGCAATACTTGATCATAGAAGCACCTGTTCATGTGCTCCTTTATCTTGGCTGCATCCTTCTTAATTGTCCTGATTGTAGACTCGTTAACACCATGCTGGCGAGCAAGATCAACCTGTCTTGTTCCTTTCTCCAACTCTTGTATGATCTTATATTTAATTTCGTAGCTTAAGGAACGTCGTGTCTTCTTTGGCTTAGGGCGGCTGGGTCCAGGTAATGCAAGGTTTCTTTGTGGTGGTGGTCCGGTGGAAGCCATTCTTATAGAACAATGGATACTGATATACACGGTGTAGCCTGGAGGGGTGTAACTGACGCGGTAGGTCGAAGGGCTTGAACGCTCACGCGGCAGGGCACGTCATGTCATAGTACTACATTAAACCAATCACAGCTAGCAGGGAGGGAGGTAAGGATGCTTTGCCCAATCACAGTCCGCTACATCATATGACGTCACCGATAACGCAACAAAGACATACACTGCGCAACCTACTCGCGCCGCTTACACAACATGGCGGATGGCGGGAGGTTTGGATCCAAAAATGGCGCGGCGCGAGAAGACCGCCAGCCGCTCTCCACATAAAGGGGTACACGCACCGCGGAAAGTGAGCATTCCGGTTTCGGCAGGGTACCGCGTAAACGTGGAAACGCGTAAAGTGGGACCACGTAAAGCGAGGGTTGACTGTATATATAAATAAACTAAATCATTTTGTATAGTACTCACTGATGGATGGAGGTGGTGGAGCGGAGGAGGAGGGCAGGAGAGGAGGAGGAGGGTGGCGAGTCACTGAGACCCGACGGGTGTCTCCTCCTCCCGGTTTAAATCCTCCATTTTCGTAGCAAGGCTAATGGTCTTAGGTTGCTTCTTCACAACACTAGCATCAGTAGCACTTGATGGGCACTTGGAAGCCATTTCGAATTGTTAGAGTACAGTATTAAGAGCAAAAACACTTAAATACGCAAGAACGCTGTGGAAGGCTAACAGAGACTGGTTTGGTTTCGCTTGGGGATGTTGTGACGTTCCTGGATGCGGCATAAAAAGTAGTTCGTGATGAAGCAAAACGACGTTCTACTGAGTCATCAGGACGTTAAACGAATTTTTGGTATCTAAAGATTAGCAACATAGTACCGAAACAACGTTAAGCGGGCCGACGTTATACGAGGACTTACTGTACAGTACCTCAAAATTAATAAAATCAGTTAAATTTCACGAGTTCAAAGATTTTTATTCAAATTTACAGATGACACATGATAAGTACTGTTCTGTTCTTCTAATTACTGTAAGCCTGTATTTCTATCATGTTGGTTTACCATGTAGTGTACTAAATATGAGAGGGACTACATATACTAGTTTGACAATACTGTACACCTCATCAGAAGCTGCTATGCTTGCATCTTTTATTGTATTGACCCCTCTTTACATAGAATAAGTACAGTACAGTATACCCACTGCAGATAACTATTTACTTATAAAAGTAAATTTTTGGTACTACATCCAAACTTTTACTTAACCTACTTACATATAATGCAAGGGATACTTGTATATCAATAAAGCAAAGCTCTACTACTTATTTAATAATCAGTAATTTCAGGGACAAATAATGAAATGGAACACACAAAGACTAAGTATCTGTACACAAACTCAACATATGTGCCAACAACAAAGTTCGATAAGTGCGTTAATTAAGTGTGACTGTCATTCTTATGCAAGCTTACAATACATATAGAGATTACCTTCCTCTCAGTGTAGAGTAACAGTTTTCAAATAACATAACCACCCAAATTCAATAAATTACTGCACTACTAAAAATCAATTGGGGCATTTTTTGTTTTAAAGTACAGTATTTGAAAAAAAAAACAGCAGTAATGTTTAGCAATAATGGTGTTCATTTGATGCCTTCTAATACATAAGCAATGTTAAAACACAATACTGTAATATGTACAGTGTATAAAACTGAAGGTAAAATATGGGAAGAAACTGAAGAATATAATTATTAAACTGAATTAAGCAAAAAAATAAATCAAAGCTAAAGATCAAATGAGATAAATTTAAACATTGAATAGAAACATTATCCTTATAGCTATAGTTTTAGACAAATTTCTAATAAAACAAAAATCTGCCTACATCCTATACAATGTGTACTGAATAAATTAATAAAGAAACAACAGTAATTCCTCAAGTAAATAGTTTAACTGATACTGGATATGGTGATCTCTTCAAATTTTGAAACAAATCTTTTTTTCTAGGAAAATATTTACAAGTTCTGTATCTTCTCTATTGTAAAGTTAAAGCACAACTAAAACATAGCCAGTTAACTCCTGTAACACTACAGGATGACAGTTAATGCAAGACTAACTGTAAACTGTTCAAGCAGAATGAAAGCTGAGCCAATTAAATTGTAAAGAATATTGAGATATGATAAAATACTTAAAACTCTTATAAGGGGTAAATATCATACCTGAAGTCACTAGAAATTCAGTAAATATTTTATCTCACTAATGGTACTTACCAATGGCCTCAGATTTCTTTTTCGAATTGCCACTGAGGAAGCTGAAGTCTCCCATGCTGCCAATGCCAGGGATATTGAAAACTGCCGATCCTGTTGCGGAAGTGGCTGATAAAGGTGGAGCCATGATCTCTCCTCCTCCGCCACCAAAACAGTTCATGATGGGCTTCAGTGGGTTGTTGGGCTCTGCTTCCTTCAGGATATTGACGGTACTCCTAAATAAGAATTATATCATTTACCACAGTCATGTGACAAAGGAAATTATTACATGAGAAATATGTTTGAAGGACTTATTAATCCTGGGAACATATCAAAATCAAAGGGTTCAGACATCATATTTAAAGGATTATGGAAGTGTACTATAGGTCTGTACACTATATAATTAACTGAAAAGGTGATTTACATTTGGAGAAATTATTCATTGAGAAAAATCTTAACAGCATAATTGTAAGCATCTGTACTTAAGTATAGATGTTTACAATTACTGCACAGGGGTATTTATAAACACAGGGAGTGCAAAGGAGAAAGAAAAGAAAAGAAAGTACAGTACTGTACTGTACTGTGTTTGTAATAGTCAAAAAATGAAAGTACAAAACTGTACAGTATAAATAATTAAAGCAAAATTTGCATGATATACCGGTACAGTATTAAGATAATCATTTGTACAAGAACAACAACCATGAATCTAGAAAACTGCTTCTCATATATATTTTTTTTATATAACATACAGTAGTTAGCCATTGCATGATAACACTCCTGACTCTGATTACCTACAAAATTGCAATTTATGTTTTATGTATTTTTGGAATCAATGTTACATTACCAAGGATTTACAAAAGCAACAGGCCCTGTGCATTATTCCTAAAGTATCATGGCTGACTGGCAGCCTTATTTTGTATTTGCCAGATCAGTCCTATATTTCAAGTAAAGTCAACTGGTCTAACCTGAAAAGAAATATGCAATGGAGAAACTGAGCTACTGGTATCCAGGAGGTATTTACAAATCTCATCTATTCCCCCCACATTATTATCTGGACATAAATTTCCAATTTAAGATTGTTTTGTGTCAATCACCAATCCTTTGATTAACAACTCTTTGTAATGCCCTGTTACACCCCAATTCATACTACACTGCACTTTTCATACTACTTAATACAGCTAACTAGAATTTATGCCCCTTTAGTACAAAGGTTAACTACAGCTTTACCTTGTCCAAGCATTAGGGTGTCCATCAGAATGTGACTCTAGTGATTTACAGAGAGACAAAAACACACACATGTTGCTATATGACTTATGGATGCCAAAACATCCTTGTTCCTCCATGATTAACTCCAGTTTTATCATCTATTCCAAGTACAGTATCCTGTTAAGAATACAGTATTACCCCGCCTAACGCGGTTTCACTTAACGCGTTTTATCATATACGCAATGCCTCGCCAGAGCTGAACTTTCACTTAACACGGATTTTTTCCACATATACGCGGTGAGTGTCCGGCTCGAGACGCTATTTTTAGATTTGCCCCACCCGCCACCCTGCCTGACTGCCTGTTTTAGCTCATAAAATTCATACAAATTACCCGGCCAGAATATAATTTACATTGCTGGAATTCTTATAATTTGGTGATCATTTTGAGTATAAACATCATATATTTTGCATTAGACATACAAATTTTAGATAAAATTTTTTCTCTGGGTAACTATGTTATCTTTTGTGCAAAATATATGACATTTATATTCAAAATATTCCTGGTCTTACAAGGAATCCAGCAATGTCAATTATATTATCCTAACTTTAGTTTGAGGTATAATTTATTACAAAAAAGTTAAGTATTCTGGTTTTCCGACACATCTCCTTGGGACGGTTGGTGGGGGGTGGGGGGGAGGGAGGGACCGACCGACCATCTGTTACCCTGTGAAGAATATTTTTTTTTTTTTATTAACTGAAGATATTTGTTTTAGCTCATAAAATTCATACAAATTACCCGGTCAGAATATAATTTACATTGCTGGAATTCTTATAATTTGATGATCATTTTGAATATAAACATCATATATTTTGCATTAGACATACAAATTTTAGATAAAATGTTTTCTGAGTAAATATGTTATCTTTTGTGCAAAATATATGACATTTATATTCAAAATATTCCTGGTCTTACAAGGAATCCAGCAATGTCAATTATATTATCCTAACTTTAATCTGAGGTATTATTTAATACAAAATGTTAAAATTTATTTTTTTCACCCCACATCTCTTGAAGGGAGGATTGGTGGGGGGTGGGGGGGAGGGTTGGGACTGACCGCGCGGTTGGAAGAGGGGGGAGGCAAGGTGGGGTACTTTGATTGACAGATAGTGTCGTGAAGATTATTTTTTTTTTATTAACTGAAGATATTTGTTTTAGCTCATAAAATTCATACAAATTACCCGGTCAGAATATAATTTACATTGCTGGAATTCTTATAATTTGGTGATCATTTTGAATATAAACATCATATATTTTGCATTAGACATACAAATTTTAGATAAAATTTTTTCTCTGGGTAACTATGTTATCTTTTGTGCAAAATATATGACATTTATATTCAAAATATTCCTGGTCTTACAAGGAATCCAGCAATGTCAATTGTATTATCCTAACTTTAGTTTGAGGTATTATTTATTAAAATTTAGTGGTTTTCCCCCAAAAATTTCTCAGAGAGGGAAGAGCCGGCAGTGTAGTGTGAGAGGGGGAGGGAGTTGAGTCCATTATTATAATGGACATTAACTTGGCGACTGTATTTCTCTATTTCTCTTAAGTATTAATTGTGTGCATGTACCATCATAAAATTAAGATGTTATTTTTACTACAACATAGTTATGTGTCTTCAAAAAGTGGAGTTTGGGGGTCGGGCCAGTTTCTATTGGAATTAATCCCATATGTTCTGTTGTTCACTTAACGCGGATTTCACTTAACACGGGACCCTCTGGGTTCTATTGACCACGTTAAGTGGGGTACAACTGTATTGATGTACATTTGCTCAATCCAATCACACCCAAATCACTTGTCTTGTATTTAGTAATATTGAAGAGCATTTGCCAGTCTCAAGACCATTTGAACAGCTCATGCAGGTCTTTCTGCAGTGTTGTGACATCATTTTGACTTGCTACCTTCCCAAAACATCTTCGTGTCATCTGCAAACTATTTTCATCTATGTCATTTATGTAAATCACAAACAAACAGAGCCTTGTGATGCTCCAATTTGAACTTTTTTCCATTAAGAATGTACTCCATTTATTACCACTCTTTATTGACTGTTTTTGAGCCAGTTGTTAATCCACTTCAAAATCTTGTCTACGATGCCATATGCCTGGATCTTAAGAGACTAGTTGTGAGTGTGGGACTTTGTCAAATGCCTTGGAGAAATCCATGTTCTGTGCAACACATTCAATGGTGAGCCTTGATCCATGTAGGCTGTTACCATTTCAAAGAGCATGATTATGTTTGTCAGACAGGATTTTCTTTCCTTGAAGTCATGTTGTGATGCGTCAAAAACACTGTGTTCAGTCAGGTGTTGGATGAACAAGAGTCTGTGAGTCTGCATTACAGTTAAACAAATACAACTGTAATGTATTAACTACCTGTATTTCATTGGAGCCACACCTCATTTCATATGCTATATTCCATTGTGGAAACTAACCTCCTTTCATTCTCAAATGCTATAGGTATTCCTATATGGCAACTTATCTCCTGCATTGGATGTTTCTAAATGTGGACAAAACAAATTAAACTGTGGTGTCTAGATTTCAAGAGGCTCTATTGAAACTTATTTATTTCATTCTAAAGGTAACATAAAGAGGAGTACAATTACTAGTATGACATCATTAAGAAATGCACTTTGCAATCAAGCATACTAACCCTTCCAATATGACAAGGGCCATTATGCTCATTCTGAAATCCATCATATTCAGCTGTAAGATACTTTTCTTGCTGTGTGCATACACACTGACCTACAACATATCTGAACAGTATGTATACCTTTAATACCATGATTAGAGAAAACACAGACGATACTTACAGTGTCACTTCTCCAATTTCAATACCCCATTCCAGCACTCTTAGATTTAGCTCCTTCTGTATCTGAGCAGCGATCATGGGACGATCCCGTTCAGTCTCTCTGTAAAACCAATAAGGAGTTGATCAGGGCTTGTAATATGCTTGTAAATAAATCTTAAATTAATACACATTACTACAGCTGGCAGGATGGCAACACATATAGTTATAGGTTATAAGTTTGAGAATTGAGCTAAAATAAGATCCCTATGTAATATTTTCAATCTTGAAAGCCTTTTTCCCATTATAATAAGTATAATAAGTATTTACAATCAAAGTATCAATAATGGTAAATACCATAATGAAGTAGGAATTCTTACCTGACAGTATTCTTGGTAAGAACATTCAACATCACTGTTTTTCCAAATGAGCGTAAGCCATGTTCAGGAGAGGTGACAGAGGTGGTCAGTCGCTGTACATCACTGATCCGATACTTCACCTCACAGCCCATCTCAATTATCCCATTATCAGCTGTAATGAGCTGGAAGTAGAAGTCAAAGAGCAAAAAATTGTAGTAATGTTGAACTTGTTTACCGAGTGCTACCTCTAATAACCCCAGAAATAGTTTATCCTTAGAAGCTGGGTTCCAAGATGACAACTCACTGATGTGTATAATTAAAATCAAGGAGGTTGAACGGATGGAGGCAGTGTTCGCTGTGTATGCAACAGAGGAGCGTGAAGCCAGGCTGCCATCTTGGTCAGAGCAACAAGGCCACAGTTGCAGCAGCTACTTACGAACAACATTGGTTACAGACAACTCTGCAGGATTTATACTATTGTTTTATTTATTATGCACATTTATAGAGGGATCAACCAAGGAGGATGACGTCACTGAGAGAAAAGCACCGCCATATTGGTAAAGGCATCAGTCACACTCAGTGACTTCGCTTGAGGCAGCGAGTGCCACCTCCATCCATTCAACCTCCTCGATTAAAACCAAATCCTTCATCTGCAGTATCCAACCTATAACAAAACTAGTTACTATTTCATAAATAACCAAATAATTACAAACTTACAGTGAAACTTGTCAATCAAACCACCTGTAATCTCAGACCACCTCCATATTTTGGCCACTCAAATTCGTTTCCTCCAAATTTCACCACATCTCACTGAATTATGGAAAATACAATATGCTCTTTGAAATAGATTTGGTTTGCTTAAATTCAATTAAATGATTGTATGTCTGGAGCCTGGATCTTTAACTCACAATTACTGGACATTAATTTTTTTTTTTTTTATTTATTGGGCACCCCCCTACATCCTTGTGTAAGGTGAAGCGCAGAAGCTTTTACAGCGCCCAACAGGGAAGCATGCTAAGTTCATACTTGCCTTTATGTCTCATGAGTTAAGGGCGTAGAAGCCTGAAGAGTCAAGGGCGTAGAAGCCTGAAGAGTCAATGGTTTATGTCACCAAGTTATTGGAAGCTCCAACAACTTGTCCCTGAATACGAATTCGCAACTTTCGACTTACAACAGATACCTACTTTACTGATAGGTGAACAGGGACTAATGGGGGCTAGGAAGAGTGTCCAAACAACTTCCACCGGCCCGGGAATCGAACCCGTGACATCTTGCTTGCGAGGCAAGAGCGATACCGCTTCTACCACCGGCCCCCCGGAGATTAAATTGTAAAATTCAAATGCAACAGCTTGATGAACATCCCAGCATTTCTTCACACATTCCACTACCCTACCCATCACTACTATGTTTGCTGTGTTCATGGTATATTTTGTGTATCACCCTTGGCTTTTGGTGGATTTTGGAGGGACACAGATTGCTTGCATAGGTTGTAAAGGAAGAAAATCATTTATTAGCTTTAAAACTATTTTACTGTATTCTTCCTGAAATGAATTTTCAGGGATATGAAAGAATTTATGGGGTCCAGGTATGCAGCCTTCTGTATAATAAAACAAAATACCCTGTACAGTACTATACTTAAACTATTTACCTGTTGTGGGGGCACCGAGAAAGCCTTGGTTCTCATGTCAACACGAGTATGGTGATCTAGCCATGGAATTATGAATACCATGCCAGGCCCCAAAGCACCTCGTAGCCTGCCAAGGCGGAACACAATAAGACGTTCCCACTGGGCGATTTTCTTGAAGCAGAACCACAGCGTGATGGGGAAGGTAAGAGCAATGAAGAAATAACTTATCCATGTTGCCACCGACGACAGACAATTCATGATACTCCAATTTGCACGTTTCTTCTTCTTCTTTTCATTGTCTAAAATAAAAAGAAATACAATACATTGAGGGTTATAAATGTTTAGCTGAAGACTTAGGAACATTTCAAACAACAACAAAATTATTGTTTTCTTCCTTAATTACATCTCTCTTTGTACAGTCAGCCAAAGATGCACCGACCCCACCCTGGGTTTCATGCTCACAATATTACCTGGCAATACTTGGTAAAGGAAGGCTGTATGTAAAGGTGATTGTGATTGGTGGATCTGTTTTCGGCTGTATCACTGTCAGGATAAATATTAAACAAACCAAAGCTAGAATTTGTATGATAAACTGTTCATTGTTATTTAAGGTCATGAGAAAATTCAAAATTTTCGTAAACCTGCATTTGCTTAAACAATGAAGAAAATTATATTAATGAATTGGCAACTCAACTACAACCACAGCTGCCACAAGATTCTCACATCAAATTTTCTTCATTACAGTATTTAAATATAAAAACATTTGGAAACTTCTCATGACCTTAAATAACAATGAATAGTTTATTATTATAAAAATGTTACCTTTGGTTTGTTTAATATTTATCCTAACAGTGATACAGCCAAAAACAGATCCACCAATCACAATCACCTATATCATTTCTGAAATAATACACCCATATACAGTACAGTCGGCCCTTAACATACGCGGGGGTTACGTAACAGAGATACCCGTGGATGTTAAAAATCCGCGTATATGTGCTGCCCCCCCCCCCCAAAAAAACTTGGTCCTCCCATGTCCTTATTTACCGTATATACCTGTGTGTAGTTCAAGTTTTTAAGACCAAATTATTTGGCAAAAAATGGGGGTCGACCTCTAAACGGGTAATAGTTTCGTTAGGTTAAAAAATATTTACCAGTAACTACCAGTAAACAATGGAAATGACACACCAACACACCACCAGCTGTGAGTGTCGGTACAGTTGCTAGGGCAGATCTCTTGCGTCATCATAGCAAGCCCAAAGTAGCCAAATGCATGGTATGGTATGCACAGGACGATGTAAAACATAAAGTATTCATTTTTTAAAGTTTATTTATAGATACTGTACATAAATTTTTGTTCATTACATTTGAAACATCAATCTTTGTTAATTAAATTTGAAACAAAAGAAAACTACGATACCGTATTTCTAAATACCTGGTATTTTCATTAAAATATTACATCACAAGTATATTTTGCCTTAACTGTGACTGAATGAATATAGGTATTCTCAGAAATAAATATGGAAATATAATATTTTTGCTGGAATGACTTACATATTACAGTGGAAAGACGAAAACAATGACTTTCTCTTTCTTTCGTTCAAAAGATGTTACCATAATCGCTTTTCGAATGATTTTCAGTTAAAAAACTGTTGTACTCGTACTGTATTACAATAATATTCTATCCTATCATTAACCTTATAATCCCACAACTGAAAACCATTCGAAAAGCGATTATGGTAACATCTTTTGAACGAAAGAAAGAGAAAGTCATTGCTTTCGTCACAATTTTATCCCACTTTCCACTGTAATACGTACATCATTTCAGCAAAAATATTACATTTCCATGTTCTCAGAAATAAATGGTAGTTTTGTTGAAACGTAATGTACAATATTTAATATTAAAATGCAAAAATAGCTATAAAAGCAATTAATACACCCGTAATGTACTGGCTGGCATCTCCACTCGTCCCTGCTCCCGCGTCCAAGGTCACCACTCCTCCCAACTCGCTCCCTCCTCCACCTCCTCTGCCTCCTCCCTGTCACTACTGCCGACAACGAACACAAATGTTTTGTGAATAACTGCACCTCCACTTCCTATGTACAGTACTGAACTGTACTGTGCTGTGCATTTTTACAAACAATAAACATGGCAAGAAAAGCTATTAAAAAAAAAGAGATAAAAATTTCACTTTACTGTACAGTACCTATCCTCGGCGACAGGACGGGGGTCATCGGGCTCATCGTCACTCAATTCCATAACGGGTGGTGAAGTGGGGGCGACGGTGGATTCAGCTGCTTCCTCACTGCCGCCAGTGATTGATGGTGTTAAATCTCTCCTTCGGTGATCAAAGAACATGGTGATGGGGAGTTGTCGTCTCTTTCTTTCATTTCTTCCATGATGTTTTTGTATGGAGCGAAAACGTCATCCATCCCTCGCATGAATTTCAGGGCACGCACCATGGAGGGGTCCATACTATAGGCCAGGTTTTTCAGTGCCTCAATATTCCTGGTCATCTCCCCCAACTTCTCCAACGTTATTTCTTGGTGCTCTTCCTCATCCTCTTTCCCTTTCGCTTCCTCTTCCTTGCCTGAGTCTACTAACTCCTGTAGATCCTCCTCGGTCAGCTCAGTGTCGTGCTCTTCAATTAGCTCCCTAATCTCGTCCTCTGCCATGTCCCGGAAGCCTTCAGCAGCCACTTTCCTTGACAGTGCCAGGGTCTTTCTGAATATTTTCATTAAAATCCATCAAAATCATTTTCCTTGTCATCGTCTTAAGCACCAAACAGCTCCTCCCAGTCTTCTCCTTGAACAGGGCTAGAGGGTACGTGTTTTTCGAATCGTTTTCAATTAAAAAAATGTTACAGCACATGTATATTTTACCTAAACTGTGCCTGAATGAATATATTCTCAGAAATAAATAGTAGTTTTGCTGAAACGTGATGTATTTCAATGTAAAATAGGATAAAATACATGACGAAAACAAAAGACTTTACCTAACCTTCCAATGTTCAAGAGATGTTACTCGTTTTTTTAATAGTTTTCGGTTAAAATACTGTTATATTACAATGATATTATATTCATACTGTGCTTGATATACTACATTCACAGAAATGTAATATTTTTGCTGAAATGACGTACGTATTACAGTGGAAAGTGGGACGTGACGAAAACAATGACTTTCGCTTTCTTTTGTTCAAAAGATGTTACCGTAATCGCTTTTCGAATGGTTTTCAGTTAAAAAACTGTTGCATCACAAGTGAATTAGGATAGAATATTATTGTAATACAACAGTTTTTTAACTGAAAACCATTCGAAAAGCGATTACGGTAACATCTTTTGAACGAAAGAAAGCGAGTCATTGCTTTCGTCACTTTCCACTGTAATACGTACGTCATTTCAGCAAAATATTACATTTCCATATTCTCAGAAATAAATAGTAGTTTTGCTGAAACGTAATGCATTTCAATGTAAATTAGGATAAACTACATGAAAACAAAAGACTTTACCTAGCCTTCCGATGTTCAAGATATGTTACTCGTTTTTTTAGTAGTTTTCGGTTAAAATACTCTTATATTATTGATATTCTATTCATACTGTGCTTGATATAATACATTCACGGAAATGTAATATTTTTGCAACTACAATGCTGATGTCAACACAAGCGTGGTTACAGCGAGACTGACTGAGTGAGGGAGAGCTATGCGTGTGTGTGTGAGGTTGCGGGAGCGGGCGGTGTCCCGTGTTCGGTGCCGCGCGCGAGTTGAATGGCGCGCGATTTGAATGTACTTCAATTACTTCAATGTACAGAATATTCCTCCGGCGGGGCAATCCGCGTATTTGCAAATCCGTGTATTATAAACCCGCGTATGTTAAGGGCCGACTGTACTGTACCTGTATAGTAAGAACCCATAAAATTGATTAATCAGTATTTAATGTATAATAATACCTTTATAAATTTTATTCTACCTGAAAATTTTCTATACAAGTACAAGATTGATGAATATATAAAGATGTACAGTATACTGCATTATAAATCGTCAGTCCTGCTTTAACTTTTTCTATCTTGTGAAAACCAGTGAAATAGGAAGTGTGAGGTAGCACAAGCACAAGCAGTTTGTCTAACAGCGTCCTTCTACCAAGAGTCATTAATAGCAATGGGCATCACCTAGGATTAACTAACTGTCATAAGGAAGTGATCTACATTATTTAATTTATGACATACCGTACGTACATGCATTGCATGAAACAGTAAAACATATTGTGATCTTTGTGCTTTCAATCATTTTTATCTTAATCTGAAATACAGGCATAACTAATTCTGGAGGATGCTCTAATATCATAACAAAATTTGCTACATTCCTGAGTCTGGCTCACAATTTATTTTAGCTACAGAGCCAGGTAGTTACACCTTGGTGCATATCCATAATCATAATTGTGTATCATTGTATCCACCATAACCAGTATGAACAGCCCACCAAATGTAGAAACAAAATGTAAAGACTACCAGTAAATAACCATCAGGCTTGAAGTTGCTTATTTTGTACACTGATAGACCTGGTTTTCTATAAAAAAAATATAAAAAAATAAAATAACAGTTCGAGAGCCAGAACAAAGTCTGTTGAGACAGACTATAAATAAAAGATTTTACGTTGCCTATACAGTACACTGCATTTCGGGCAATACCTAAAGATCCAACCTATGTTACTAAGGGCCAATTGCAAGAACAGTCGTTGGGTGTACTGCGCCATTTACGATGACCTTCTTGCCCTGATCTTGTTTCAGTTATACCACCCTTTTGAAGCTCAGGAGAGATCTCGAAGTTTCGATATTTTGAGTACAGCACTAGCTAATAATTCCCACCAGGAAACTTGTTTCGAGACTCCTCCAAAGCTTCGAAAAGTGCAGAATTCCATGTGTTAAAGGCGATATTGCTGAAAAAAGACCAGGGCAGGAGGGTCATTGTAAATGGCGTCGTACACTCAACAACGACTGTTCTTGCAATTGGCCCTAAGCACTGCACATACATTTAGGAAAAACACCTTTTTTTAATATTATCCATACCCTCTTAACTTTTGAATATACAGTGGGGTATGCTATAACGAATCTAATTGGTTCTAGAACCTTGTTCGTTATAGCATTCGTTCGTTATAGGATTAATCTGTTCCAGGCCCCCAAATACAACCACTTAACACTGAAAAATATAATATTAAATTGTAAAAATTGTAAAAAAGTGCATAAATATGCATCTAAACCCTTGAAATAAAGAATATCATTAATACTTGTAATACAGAAACAATAAATTAGTAAAAAAAAAAAAAAAAAATTATAATGTTCGTTGTACGAGTTTCGTTCGTTATAGCATTATCAATTTTATAGGTAAAACCGTTCTTTATAGGAATATTCGTAGTAGGATCCGTTCGTTATAGCATACCCCACTGTACATCGCTGTAAAATGATAATGACTGATATTCCCAGTTTTAATTAAATATTAGAAATCATTCATCTTAATTCAAAACTTACACTATGTATTATACTGTACTTAATAGCTGTAGGTGAAATACTCAGTTCAGCTCCCTTTCCAAGATGAAACCAGTAGCACAGTGTCTGAATCCATATCATAAGACCAGAAAAGAACCAGTGTTCTAAGAGGCTTGATTGTCTACCAGCAAATAGAGTAATTATGCAAAAAAGGATAATCCTTGAATGTATAAATAAATAATCTTAAAAGAAACCTCTAAAGCCAACTAATAGAGTGCAAATTCCTCCAAACAATAAAATTAAGCTCTGTTAAACCAAATGTAAATGAAATCATTCAAAGTATGAAAGATACTGAGGTTTGCAAAAAAAAAAGGACAAAAAGACATGAGCTGTCTAAAATCAACATAGCTCGCCTGCAGGTGCATTGTTGAACCATGTGTTTTATTTCAGGGAGGTGACTGGGTGTCATAACCTAATCACTCCCATGAAATCTAGTGATAGCATTATGTTGCACTCTTGTAAGACCAAACTTGGATATCAAACATAACACGACCCAATCTGTCTAGATGTGGGCCAAAATGACCTACTGTAGTATTGAGAAAGGTGAGTACTGTAGTTATTATTAGATTATCATGTACATAAAGTTTGTTTGCCATGACAAGTTTTGCATTAGTATCAATTACTAGATGTAGGTTACTGCAACCAAGTTTTCAAAAGAGTTATAAAGTGTTATTGGATAACCATACACAAGTATGGTGACTGTACTATGTTGTGGCCATATTTCCAAAGAAGAAGGTCACAGTGACCTTTATTTTCAAAGGGGTATATATGTCATTTGATAATTATGATCATGAATGGTGAGTGTAAGATTGTAGATATTGTCATCTAAATTTTCCAGGATATTTTAAACATTTGGAGGTTTAAATGACAATAATGTACAGTGTGTACATAAAGCATACTAAAGACCAAACTCTTAGTGCATAAGGAGGGAAGGTGGCTGGCTATGCACTGGAAAGCTTCACTTCCCCAACTGTAAAGTTAAGTACAGTATTCAACAACAACTGGTTAAAATAGAAGTGCCCTGGAAGCAAACCAGCAGCCCTTATGACAAGAGGTAAGTGGTATATCCACTCAGCCTCCTTGTCCCTTCAAAGCAATAAAGATTAAATATACCTGGATGTGAAAATTATGAACCTGATTACACAAAACACAACAAAAAACTACCACACATATTTACATATGTGGCAAAGGAGTGACGACATGATACAGAGACAACAGTACTGTACGATAAAACCAAATTAAAATCAGCTTACGTAAAAATTTTCAAATTAAAAAAAAGGCTCAGTGCCAACATTAAGAAAATCTAATACATTATTATTAAATTACGCTTATATTGCACTGCAACTTCTGGAAATGACAAGCCTAAACTACCATCTTCAAGGTTATAATGAAACATTGACAACTACAAAAATGACCATAATTTCTTGGGACAAAACTCAAAAGGAAGATCTCATTCATAAAACAAACCTTTATACACCATAAACTTTGATAATAACCTACTGTAGTAAGACAAAAACTTGGAGAGAAACGCACAGTACATGTAACCTAAACAGACCTCTTTAGGTCTCCGACTATGTTGAGCATGTGAGAAATGAAGCAACAACAGCAGGAAACTTATTAAGATTTCTGGGGCTGCAAATAGGTTCACATGGCTATTCACTCTATGTCGGTAAGACAACCACATCAAATTTGTCTTTCATTTTGTTGTTAAATATGTAATAGTACATAGTTATGGCACTATGGGACACTAAAGTCATACATTTTCATAAGAATAACTCTACCATTCATCGAAATTCAATAAATTAACACACAATTGGCAATGATATGTGGTTAAAACCTTCACTGTTACTTGCAACATTTAGTTTATATGGTATTCCTAGACAAATAAGTTATGGAAAACATCACCACACAGTCATTGCAGCAAAAAACTGATGCCTAATTTACATGAAAAATTATACTATTTAAAAACCCTACTTATTTCGCAATCATGCTGATGGACAATTACATTCACTACTAATGCACTTCTATTAAAACTCAGAGTTGGCAATTCAAAAATTATGTCTAGAAACTGACAGCTTTAGAAAATATCCTCATCATATAAAGGGTCACTGACAACTTGGAAAAATTCTCCCACATACAAGACAGTGACAGGGAACACCCAGAAATATTGGGAAATATACAAAAGAAACGAGACTAATTACAAAAGTAAGTCCTGTAGTAAAAAGCAAAGTAAGGGAAGAAAAAACTTTGGTAGAACTACCAGAACAACATAAATGTTTCTACTGTGACAAAGTTTACACAATAATTTGCTCAATAAATTCATGTAAGTGCAAAGTAAAACCCAACACTGCACACATTTCTAGTCTATGAGCGTATACTGAACTAACACTTTTCACTGCAATTTTTTTTTTAAGAAAACTAATTTAGTTAAAAAAAATTCCCCAAAGAGTAGTAATCCAAGTATTAATTTCTTAATGTTTCATCCTCTTCTTCACTTGTTGGCCCTCTAGCTTTTCATTTGGTACACTGTCAAACACTGTAGTAAAACCAAGGTGCAATACACCTTTTCACATATCCGTTGAGACATTGTAACATAACTATTTGACAAATCTCATAACCGAATGACAGAACACATATCGAATGACAATCTAAAATAACTGTTCGTTCATGCTAACGGAAATGATTGACATAAGTTATGAAGTTGACAGACGTGAACAATAAACCGACAGTCTACACATAGTTTGAAAATGTAACAATTGGAGAATGACATACCACCAACAGTTATTTTAGATTGTCATTCGATATGTGTTCTGTCATTCGGTTATGAGATTTGTCAAATAGTTATGGAACAATGTCTCAACGGATATGTAAAAAAATGTACTGTATGTGTTACCCATATTAACATCACCATGTTCTATAATTATGTGTTGATACATCCTAGACTGTATCAAGCAGCAGCAACTAGACTTTCAGTAGACATATCCCAGCAGTTTTAACAAGATTATTCTGTATTTAAATTATCCACCATGACATCACATACTATAAAAATAAAATTACCAGAGGATATTTATAAAAATTTTGGGGTATATCCTAAGCTATAATATTTCCATAAATACAGACTAAATTACAAAAAGATCCATAACATTAAGATTTCCCAATATTTCTAATGAAGACCAATCTTAAAAGGAATACACTACATAATCCAACCAAGTTTCTGAAAAAAGAAATATCCTTGCCAACCCTGTCAAAAACTATGACACACTCAAGGCCAGTTAAAAAGCATACTCTAAAGGTTTCAGGAAATTCATTAAGGATAAACTGTTAGGAAAGCACTGAGAAGATATGAGTCCAACTATGGGAGAGAAAATTTAAGTCACAAATCAGCCTATTTTTAAGAGAGTGGTGCAAGTCTGGGTTTGTGTTTGGAGGTATGCTGTAATCTTCATGTATGAAGGCACTTTTGCTTGAGTTTTTCAGCACAAGGTAAAGACAAGAAAGAAAAAAAGACTATTGTATGTATATCCAGGGGATGCAATCAGTTCCAGTGATAAATTCAAATGCTCAGGTAAAGAAATCAGCACAACTTTACATATGTGTAGTGGTGTTAATGATAGCTAGTTACCACATAACTTCGAGCACATTTCAAGGCATGAAAATATCTCTGGACACACTCCTAGGTACCTACCGGAAAAAATGAAGGTTGCCGAAGAAGAAGAAAGCTACAACATGGATAGGAAACTATAGACGCAATATGAATCAATGCCTCTACAAACCCTTCTCCCCAAGATTGAGGGAAACTGAGTGAGCTCTGTGACCATAGCCATAGTCGAACGCAGACTGGTACTGACTGGAAGTTTTACTGTAGTCGAATGCCGACTTGTAGCTGAATGCTGAATTGTAATCAAAGGCGCCTGAGACTCTTGACTGTAAGGGATCTACTGTCTCCTTTGGGTCATCTGTGGGAACCAGGCTGTACTTCGCAAAAGACACCATATCTGTGAACAGAAATCAATAAATGCGTACCACTTTTACATGAAACTCAAATACATTGTATGAGGTATTATTATTCTATGAGTCATATGAAGCTATAATGTATTACACTATTATTATGTCACAGGAAACCACAGTACTGTACAGTTATTCTATCAATCTCTATCACAACAGAAAACTACAGCACATTACAGTATTATTCTACATATATATGTCACAAGAAACTTCAGTAGCTAAAGTATATTTGTCATATGAAAATGCAGTATAGTAGTATATATATACAAAAAGGTCCTATTTAACATGCAATATGTATTCTTGAAAAAGTGTTTGTTAGGTGATTTCTCACTAAACAGGACCATTTTCAAGTAGGATCCCATGTTAAAATTAAATACATTCCAAACCAAAATTTGTCAACACAAAAATAATATAAATAATTGTTATTCAGTCAATTTGACCAAGGACAGCTGATAAAGCCAAGGGATGCTGGTTTCCAGTAAAGTATAGGTACTTATTATGCCACCAGCATCTGGTGTTCTTAGGGCCAGACCCAATGATGCTAAACTTCACTGATCCAACAAGAAGCAGTATTTCCAACATGGTACTACCTTTACTGTAATGTGGTATAATCCATGTTATAATAAACCAAGGTAAGGTGCACTCTAAGACAATTTTTTTTACTTGATACTGATTTGATAGTGAAAACTAAATAACTGTAGTCTGTAGTCACCACAGCTGAAGATTTATGCTAATCGTGTTGGCCTACCACAGACTGTACACAGTATACAGAAAATTAGTGCACTAGACTCGCTGTGCTGTTATAGCACTGTAGATAAAACAATACGGAATGTAAATTTTGGCAATGACATTCTCTCAAACCACTGCTTCTCTCCACATACTGTAGTTTTGTTGCTGGTTTACACAGTACTTAGTAGATTCACAATGTCATAGTTATCAACTTGAAATCAAACCCACACTAAAATAATATAAATTTCCATTTTGTCAACACCAGCAAGTGCAGCATACTTAATATTGGAAGAACAAATACTTATAATGTATACAGCCTTAACAACATCAACCTTGAGAAGTCGACTTGTGAAAGAGACCTAGGGGTACTTGTAAGCCCGGACCTACGGCCTAGAAAACAGTGCGTTAATGTTCGAAATAAGGCAAACAGAGTATTGGGTTTTATATCTAGAAGTGTAAGTAACAAGAGTGCAGAGGTCTTATTGCAACTATATCTTGCGCTAGTCAAGCCACACCTCGATTATGCGGTTCAGTTCTGGTGCCCCTATTATAGAATGGATATAAATTCACTAGAGTCGTTACAGCGAAGAATGACAAAAATGATTCCGGGACTTAAAAACCTTCCATATCAGGATAGGTTAAAGAAACTTAATTTGCATTCCCTAGAAAGGCGAAGAGTGTGGGGAGATATGATAGAAGTATTTAAGTGGGTGAAAGGAATCAATAAAGGGGATATAGATAAAGTTCTTATAATATCCGAGCAGGATAGGACTCGGAGCAACGGATTCAAGTTGGATAAGTTTAGGTTTGGGAGGGAGATAGGAAGAAACTGGTTCACAAATAGGGTGGTGGACGAGTGGAACAAGCTTAGCAACTTTGTAGTAAGTGCAGGAACTCTGGAAAGTTTCAAAAGGAGGCTAGATAGGTTCATGGATGATGGAGAGTGGTAGTAGCTCTCGACAGGAGCTGCCATGCACAGGCCAACCGGCCTATTGCAGACTCCTTATTTTCTTATGTTCTTATGTCTTCATTACTGTACTGTATTGTGATGGTGGTGGTAAAGTAGTAGCACATTTGCCGGTGCTACTATAGCGTGCGGTCTACAAAGATATCTTCAAACCTTATCTGACCTAACCTAACTTAACTTAGCCTAACCTTGCCTAACCTGACCTGACCTAAACTAACCTACCCTAATCAAAATATTTTGTAAACAGCACGCTATAGTAGCAGCCACTTGCCTCTAACCAACATATCCCGGGTCAGATGTGAACCTACTAAACATACTAAGGTTTCTCCAGATACTCCAGTTTCTGCCTTGTACTAGCACTAGACCCAAAATAGATCAAGAACAATGTGGGCATTAAAATGCAGTCAGCTTTCTTCCCCCCTCACGGAAATTAAACCATGTGGCTCCGTGGCTATAATATTGCGACTACCTTGCCCACAGGCTAAGTGATTGTGATATTGCATTCTTAGGGAATAGAATTCATACCATCCTACATTTTGCATTACATTGGAGAGCTTTTCAATGGGTGAAACTTTCTCTAATCTAACCTAGTGGCCTAATAAGGTCATGCAATTTGTGGGCTAGGTAACCACAACATTACGGCCACAAAGCCACATCACATATTAAATTACTTCAAAGCTTACAAAATAATTTCTGGGTTTGATTGTCAGATTAAGTTGGGTTTGGTTAATTCATCATGTATGTTGTCATTATTGATACACCCAAAAATTACATCCTTGCCACAAAGCTTTATCTGACTAACACTATTCACCTTTACTGAGGTTTGACACTAAAGGGACAGGAAGAGGTTTCAAGTGGCATCAAGCATCACGTACAGTCTTAACATTTAACTTCCGTAACATTGAGTCATAATACAGTATTAAATCCTATGATACAATTAAGAGTGACAGAAAAGCGGCAAATAACACCAATGATGTCCAAGAAAAAACTAAGTCTTTGTTTATCTTGGGTCGAGCATCTCAAGGAAAAATCTTCTTAACTTTAATTTATCATTTCACCAGTCTTCTCCCTTTACGACATTGACTCCACCTTCAATAAACTTTGAGATGACCTCTTTAACTGTAGTAATCATATACCACAATATTTGTACAAGAATATGATAAATATACAGGAGAAATACCTGAGATACTGCTGAAAAAAGGCCCAGCAGCGGCCCACTCTCTGCACTTCGATTTTGTCGTCTGCTGTGCGTCGTCTGCTGGAAAACATTAATCCGAAACCTTGAACAAGTTTCTCTTAAAGTATTGTCTGGTTTTAATGCAGTGTCTTTTAGTAAACTCTAAACTTGAAAAAACATGTCTTAAATATATTTCCATTTTTATCCATAGTTATTATCATCGTCTGTCAATGTTATTGGAGTAGGAAGCATCAGCCTTAAGACTAGGAAGTACACAGAGAATCGGACATGATGCAGGTACAGGGACTCTAACGGCGGTATTAATTCCTGCATCATTATTGTATGAGATGTTGATACCCATATTATGCATACATAGAATGAATGTCTATGCATTAAATAGATACTGAATACAACAGTTTTAATCGTAAATAGCTTATCATGCTATGTTTTGATGTTAAATCCGAGTAATCAATACAAAAGGAGAATTGTTGTAGTTAAATTAGTTAGCATCAACCTTATAATGATATTGTACAAATAGTTGAATATACAGATCTGTAACGTCTTTTTTTGAAAATCATTTTCACACTATGAGAAAATTTAAATGAACTTAAAATATTCCTGGCAGTACCCTTTCTCAAATGACCTTGATAATCCCGTTACTTTTTTTTACTTTACTTTTATCCTCTTCGCCACTGATGAGCTTGTTGGCCGCTTGGGCGATCGGTCACGTCTCTCATTATTTTTCCTTTTCATTTATCTTCTTCACCAAAAGATCGGCTAGCTAGCCGCCCGGGCGATCAGGCACGTCTCTGTCACGCACTGTTGGCAAATACTGGGCAATGGGCATGCACCGGCTCCTGAATGTAACTGAACCCGTTCCAGTGTTGGTCAAGTCTTGTCTTGAAAGAGCTCACACTCGGTGCCGTCACAACACTCTCTGGTAGATTATTCCAAGAGTTTACAACCTCACCTGAAAAAGTTTGCCTCACAGTTTCTGGACTTGAGGCTTCTTCAATCTTGAGCTTGACCCTCAGGGGCGAGCGTCCGCCAAACCAAGTAGGACACTCAACTGAGTAGTGCCCCCCGAGATGCTTATACACCTCAACTAGTCCCCTGCCCGTCTGTAGTATAAGCTAGGCAAGTTCAGGGCCCAATCTCTCAGGGCATGAGGTGCCGAGTGCAGGCACCAGTCTGGGCCCTCCTTGAAACATTTTCAACCAACTGACAGTCCCTAGCATATCTCGGGGACCAGATGGGTGACAGTGCTCCAGATGGGAAGCACTTCACCCTGAAGATCGTTTACGGGACGGACCGTCTAGATATCTGAACGACCTTCTTATAAGACCCAATAATTTATTTGCCAGATTTACCTTCTTCTCAATGGCCCGAGAACTTAAGCTCATTGTCAACATACACACCGGTCCTTCTCACATACAGTCTCAACTAGTGCAGTTTCTTCATCCCATTGGGACATATGATACGCCTACTTACCGTTGGTAATGCCCCAGGTGCATCCTCTTACACTTCGTGACATTGAATCTCAGCAGCCATTTCTTCGACCATTCCTGGAGCCCACAGAGGTCCTTCTGCAGTTCTTCACAGTCCGCTTGGTTCTTAATTTCCCGAAATAATTTGGCGTCGTCTGCAAACATTTATATGGGAGTGTACAACGTCAGGCATGTCATTTATGAAACAAACAAACAACAGTGAGCCCTATACACTGCCCTGTGGTACCCCACTTGTGACAGGTACAGATGACGATTTCGTGCCATTAATCACCACACACTGCTTGCGGTCATTTAGAAAGTCTTCTATCCACGCTAGGACATTTTCCCGAATTCCGTACCGTTCCAGTTTGATTTAGCCTCGTGGGTACACACTGAAAGCCTTGGCATCTAGGTAAATATTGTACGATATTACCCCTGCTCCAGAATAGTCCAAATATCCAATACCTTGAGCATTTGTGTTACAGGAGCGCCCCGGCAAAAACCGTGTTAGCAATCTTTACAAGGTTGTTCGTATTAGATGTTCCATTGTGCATCTCTGATAACACTCTCAAGTATTTACATATTATGCTGGACAGGCTAACTGGTCTATAGTTGTTCCTGGAGTGACGATAGCCCTTCTTGAAGATAGAACCTACATAAGCCACTTTCAATTCACTGGGGCCATTTGTTCATCCAGGCATTTAACAAAGGATCTTCAGGGCTCTGCAAGCTCGTGCACAACTCTTAGCACTCTAGGATGCACCATGTCAGGCCGGGACTTTATGGACCTTTAGCCTGGACAGTGTATTTAATACCTCTTCTGTGAAACAACGTGGGTCAAATGAGGGCTTGAACTCCCACCATTTATGAGGGCCTCTAAAGTAGTAATACCTTTTATTTATATTTATCACCATTGGTATGGCGATAGAGGCTCCGTGGGTAGGTAATGATAGTATCACAATAGAAGAAATAACGGTAATACTGTAGGTAAATAATAGACACAATTATACAAATACAAAGTTTATTTAAACATGAATATGAAATTAGAAAGAATTTGTTTGTACTAACAGACGAAATCTAGTACTAGGCCCCAGGCTCAACAATACTCACACCATTACTGTGGACATATTCAAAACACTTCCAACCCTACTGGGTGGACATACTCAATAATACAACTCTCATAGTCACTTAGCACCATAAATACTAGGGCAACCGCCACCACAACACTCAATCGTCAGGTGTGTTACTGAAGCAACAGCCATGGGTCCACCCACCATGAGTACTATCCGACGAACTCCTGAGATCCCAGTGGATTAATTCCACCACACAAATAGCCCTACTGAGTTAGACACTCATCCACCAATGATGGGGGCTGGTAGTGTGTGGCTTGGTGATCCGGCGTCACCTCGTGGACCGAGCGTTAGGGCCAGACGAGCCAGCTGGCGAGCAGGTAGTCTGAAGTGTCTGACGGCCGGGTCTCAAGGTAACTGATCCTACTGGACCTCGGACATCTCCCCAGACATAGTGGATACAACATCCACGCCAGACACGGCCTAGGCTGCGTTAGGGACCTGTATGGATGAAGGGACGGCACTTACTAACCGGTGACAACAACATCACGTTTGGGGACGAAAGACGTAAATATGACTTCACTCAGAGCATATCAACTACCTTACTGTAACGCTGCACAAGCAACTATTAATTGGGTAAATCACTTAAAGAAGGACGAATTACAACACAGAGTGGAATGGCATACCCATATGGACGAAGGACGGCACTTACGAATCAGGAAATGCCCGCGGCGCCCTCATCAAACCAGACGAGGGAGTCCACCTACCTATTCCGATGAATTAATTTACTGTACCTGACGTTGAAACTGAGACTATGGACTCATTTTCATTCTCTACTATTATCTTCACTAACAATGCTCTGACTCAGCTATCGAAAGCAAAATTAAATACAAAGGGTTGTATGGCAACAGGTCCCAACATACAGTCTGGCTCCCCTATAGACAAGCAGGTAAACAGAGAAAACGGGGGACGTTTCCACTGGGGACTCAGAAGGTTTTGTGGACGTTTGAGCGTAATATGAATCCTTTGGTTTTCAGGTTACCTTATCATGACCATTACAAATGCTGTGTCGAACCGTCTGTCCTCAAACGCAGGAAGGTTAGTTGCATCCTCTCTTGTGAACACCGAGGAAAAGAAGCTGTTCAATGCCTCAGCTTTATCCTGGTCAGAATCTGCGTAACTACCATCCACTAGCCTCAGGTCTGATACTCCTACTCGCGTTTTCAATTTCGACTTTGCAAAGCGGTAAAATGCCTTTGGATTTGACTTGACCTCGCTTGCAACCAGCCTCTTGAACTCCTTTTCAGCCCTCCTACACTCTATCTTTGCTTGGTTTCTGGCTCTTGCATACATCCTCCTTTTCTTGCTCATCGTTTGACCCAACCCACGTCTTGAATTTCTGGGTTTTCTTCTTAATTTTGTCGACCGCCGCATGGTTCATGCGTAGGATCCCTCGTATTCCTAAAAGCACTGGGTTTGGTCTTGTATATATTTATCGATCAAATGGGTCACTTTACTAGTTATGATATTCAGCGTAGTGTCTGCGTTCTTGTACCTAATGAGTCAGGCCAGTTGATAACCCCTCATTCTTCCCTCATCCCATTGTAATTTTCCTTGTAATATTTGCACCTGACCTGGCCTTATCCTGAACTAGGTAAATAAATCTGAATGACAACACTGTATGGTGACTGGTCCAACTAAAGGGCAAGTTCTTAGTTTGGCCACCATACCTCTCTTTTGTTATGATGAGGTCATGGCTTGGTGTTTGCTCCCTGTAATGTGTCGGGTCTTTAATATGTTAACAGAAAATTATCTCTGAGTTTCTACGAAAAGAGCAGGGCGTCATTCCGGGTGGACCTGCCTCCAGTCGATGCCTGCTAAAGTCCCCATGATAAGGAGGTGGCTAGGGTTGAGCATCGCCGCGTTGTTTATTAAGGTTCTTAAGTCTTTGATTTAGTGGGCCACAGTTTGGGATCTGTAGATACACCCGACGATAAGTAAGTCCCTCCCTTTAATTTAATTTTACACCACTTGGACTCTTCAAAACATCCTCCCTGTACCCTCGCCTGGCTGGCTCTATGGTCTTGCCTAGCATAGTAACCACACCCCTCTGCAAGTTTCTTGAGATAGGTTCGTAAATGAGTCATATCCAGCAATACTGAACTTACATTCCTCTGGGTCGATTCTCCTGTTCTTGTACAACAGTTCTACAACACCTACAATATCTGGTTGGTGTACTCTTAGTAGTGTTTCAAATTCTCTTATCAAGGAACGTGTCAGTATTAGTGTACATGACATTCATGCCAGAATTTGTTCTCGGTAACGTCTCTGCTCTAAGTAATAAAGAATCTCTGAGAGATCATTTTCTATTCCAACAGGTGAAAGATCCGACTCACTATAGATGGGATCAAACACCCAAACCGCAAGACCTCATCGTAACTAACGACGAATACGGTATAGTGGCCATAAGTACTGGGAAATATCCGAGCATACTTCCTTTTATCCACCTGTCCATCCATTCAACCATCTATCTAACTATCTATCTATATCTTTACCTTCTATCCCCCCGTCCTCTGTTTATCTGTCCATCTATCCTCAACCTCCCTACTATCTCGTAGATAGGATGCATCTATCAAGCAGGGAGGTACTACCGCCTGGGAAGTTATTGGAAGCATAATGTGATGTCTCACGGTAGACCCTGCTGCCATATTGCATCATATAAAATTGTGACCAAGTCCAAGGCTGCTCATCTGACTTTCTGTTTCATTTACACATAATTGCAGGGTCTCATACATACTGTATATCGTTTCTCACTCTTGATTTTTTTTTCATTTTTGTATTTATTTTTGGTCTTTATTATCAATATTATTTTATTTTATATTATAATTTTAATTTATTTTTTATTAATTTGTAGTATTATTATTATTATTATTAATTTGTATTATTATTATTATTATTATTATTATTATTATCATCATCATCATCATCATCATCATTATTATTATTATTATCATCATCATCATCATCATCATTATTATTATTATTATTATTATTAGGCTATTATTATTATATTTTTTCGCCCCAGGCCCTGATGTGTGTCAGTGACCTGTGACCGGTTGGGCAAATCCCAGTAAAAAAAAAAAGTCCCCCCCTTACCAGGGGGTGGATCCAGGGATATCAAAAGTGGGGGGTCCAAAGTTACGGGTGAGGTAACATGGCGAGCACGAACCCACAGCTGTTTTTTTTTTTTTTTTTTTAGTCAGGGAGGACTGTAAGCCCTCCCATAATTTTGGAAATCTGACCAATACCATAGGTATCTTGAGGCCATTTTTAAGCCATATTGAACTTGATATTAGGATATATTTTGAGGTCAATAGTAGTTACTTTTTGCTATGCAAAATACTTGAAATCTAATACTGTACTAAAGAAGAATTATTGATTTTCTGATAAATGGGGAGATCGGACCCCAGCCTGGATCCACCTCTGCTTAAGAATTTCCGTAACAATATATTTAATTTTGCAATTTTGCAAATTACACTACCTCATAGTCTCCTAAGCTCCCGAGTAACCTACCAGTACAACGACTGACAGATCTATTTCATTTAATTTCTAATAGTTGATAACTAGAGTATGTACTTTACTAAATTAGATTACGTGTTTAAAGGTGTTTCGTTGATAAAGATTTATCAATTGAGTTTCAATTTCTGAATCTCTTTATTTTCTGGGATGGTCAGATGTGAGGATACAATACACAAGGTTTAGAACTTTAGACGAAGCATTTATTTAGTTTTTGTTACACTTAAGAGAACAATATAAGAGCTCTAAGCACATGACACATTACAAGGAAGAGGATAGATGTGAGTCATTCCTCTGGTAACGTCGAGAATGATGTTCTTGGAGTAACAACTTATCAGTTCATGAAGGTATATCAATTAGCATAGGTTAATAAGACAGCAAGATCTTCATTAAGCAGCTATAATAGTGTATGACCACAATAACCATTGGGCCTGATATTTGTACCCACCAATATCTTCAGGTCGAACAAGTCATAACTGGTACAATATCAGCGGTGGGTCACTCTATTGGGCTCTAGGGATCCTTGGTAAGAGTCTGGAGCCTTTATGTTTACATTTCTCTACCCTTTATTGCTACTTCTATAACTCAAAGAATCATGTCGGAATTAAGTAAGCCTTACTGCAGGTTAAAAAAACTTGTTAACTATTAATGGCATTGATTGGGAAATTTACCCATTACAAAAAGTTCTTAAATTATCCCAAACCCCTAGACATCAGTCAATGAAATCATGAATTCGGGCTTAGTTTTCAGTCACGTAACAATGCGTTCAGAGACAAATCATAACAAAAATAATAATGCTGCTACCTGCAAATGTAATAATTATTCATAGTAAATAAAATTTACAATAAAAAGTAAAATAAAATAATAATGATAACAATAACACTGTAATAATAATAATAAAGAACTGTAAAGAAAAAAATAAAATAAATAGTGAGTACCGCTTTATGTTTGTTGTGTTGTCAAGTAAAAGAAACAATTGAGACCTGCAATTGTGTGTAAACGAGGCAGAAAGACAGATCAGCAACCTGGGATTTGGTCACAATTTTCGTGATGCCATATAGCAGCAGGGTCTACCATTACACAACAAATTATGTTTCCAATATCTTCCCAGGCGGTAATAACTCACTGTTCGATAGCTGCCTACTACCTACTTCCTCAATTGTCATGACTCCATTTATGTGTGAAAGCTTTGAAGTCAAGCCTTAACAGATACAGGTCATTATCGAGATATGGATACCAAATACACGGTGTAAGACCTGTCAGTTATTTTACAGACAGTTAGATTTGACAATTACCACAGTGAACGGAAGGGTTGACGCCAGATTAAGTGTATGTTGCTCTGGAAGTCTCCGAACAATGAAGGTGGGTATGTCACTCGTTCTCTCCACTTAGCCAAATACTGCTTCAGTATTCCTGTCACCTGCATATACCTGTAAGATCATCATATGTTTGATTGGAAAACTAAAATATATGCTCTTATTACCACATGTCAACAAAGAGACAAAGATTTGTATTTTTCTCTTACGATCATAACAAAATAAAGGCTATTTTTTCTTATAGTTCCTCAGACAAACAATGAAGACTAGATATTTATTTCTGCATAACAAAGACAGTGATACATTTTTTCTACATTATCTCTATATATAAACAAATACTAATACTAAGCTAAAAACTGGTGCTAAAGAAAAACCTACAGAGTATTAAATTAAAATTTCACATAAATGGAAGTGAATAAACTTATTCACCCATTGAATAACTAAAAAGTATATAACAATGCCGATGAACAATATCCGAAGAACAAAAAGAAATATGTTAATTACTTTAGCCTATTTAATTTTCTACGACTATATCCGTTTCTATTAACTTACTCAGTAGTGTTGGTAGGAATCGGGTGATCTTCGTAAGGGTCCTGCTGGAGGTTGAAAAGTGGGCTCGTGGCTGTAGTTGATCACATCATAGCACGAGCAGCAAGTCTTGAGTCCCCAGCCACACTGTGTACTCCCGGGCTTAAACTTATACCCTGCCAGTTGCATTTTGTATGTCGCATTACCTATTAAGAAAATGTGTCATACCAGAGATGTTGTTTCAGGTCCATGGTATATCAAATTCGATACAAGTGAACGTGGAAAAAACAGTTGCTGATGACATTGAATGTATAATTTTTCACATATCCGTTGAGACATTGTTACATAATTATTTGACAAATTTTATAACCGAATAACAGAACACATATCGAATGACAATCTAAAATAACTGTTGGTGGTATGTCATTCTCCAATTGTTACATTCTCAAACTATATGTAGACTGTCGGTTTATTGTTCACGTCTGTCAACTTCATAACTTATGTCAATCACTTCCGTTAGCATGAACGAACAGTTATTTTAGATTGTCATGAGATATGTGTTCTGTCATTCGGTTATGAAATTTGTCAAATAGTTATGTAACATTGTCTCAACGGATATGTGAAAAGGTGTATTTTAAAGGGGCATTACGTAGGTCGAGAGTTGTCTGTCTATAGAAGGTCCCCATCACTTTAAACTTTGAAATGAAGTGTAATAAAGAAAGGCAGTTTTGATATGTTCTGTTAGCACGTCGATGTTTGTGGTGGTTATTTTTTCTGTAAGTCTAAATATGTGTCAATGAATAGGTCTGAGGTTGTTTTAACTTAAACAGGTCTAATGGTGTTTCATCGTGAAGAAGTTATATGTGTTACCTTGAAGAAGTCAGAGAGTGCGTTACCTTGAACAAGTCAGAGAGTGCATTACCTTGAACAATTCTAAGTGCGTGTATTTCTCCTTTGCAATGATGGAGGAGGACCCGCGGTGGAAGCTGTTTACGGCTGGTCATCAAATCTCCAATGCTTACACCATCCAATTCCTGAAAAAATCCCAACCCTTTTTCACGTCACCGAGTAAAGTTAAGGCTCGTTGGACCGTACCGTGGAAGGTGAGAAAATTGTCCCAACTGTATCATGCTACACACTTACACAGCCTTGAGTCAAAGACCTGAGTCTGGTCTGCAATGATAAAAGTAACATGGAATCTTAGTTACCTCGGTTAGACATCCATGGAATTTGGTTCGACTGCTTGTAAGATACTTTTTCGTGTTACAATCAATTGCGATCATTTAATAGAAAATATATCAGCCTGGATTCACGGCATATTACAGAATGATTTGTTCTTTTCTTTAAACCAAACACTAGTTCCTGTAGACTATGAGTTTTAAAAGTCCTGGTGTGGTGGGCTTGTATCCTAAGAGGCAGGTGGTTGTACTAGCGGTGGTGGACTTACCCTTTGAGGTAGGTGAGGCATTAGTTGAGACAGGGGTGGGAGGCCAGTGAGGTGGAGTGTGGTGGGTAACAAGTCCAGCATGGAGATAGGGGTGTCGTCAGTGACTCCGGCCGGTATGTGACCTGACCAGCGGTAGATCCCCGGCACACGTATTCCACCCTCAGTACCACCTGCACATTTACCTCCTGAAGATCAGTAGAATGTTTTTGCGATATAAGGAACTTTGATTTTTCATCCCTTCCTTATAGATAGTTTTATATTACGTATTGATTTTAATGTTTTGCTTTACAGGAGGGAGGATTGTTAAACAGGTAAAGAACAATGAGGGACATAGACGCCAACAAGGAGAAGACAGTAAATGCATTACATGAAAAATATTAGCCCCTGACTTACATATTTTACTATCATTATATATTCATTTACATTTCTTTAATTTTCTTCACACAACTGCTCTACCGACATACGGATACATCTTATTGAAGTATACCAGTTGTTTTCCTTTGGTAAATTAAGCCTGTGGTTCTAAATCGTCCCTAACCAGAGACTAATAGACTACTTCACTACTGCCTCTTTAAGTGTCTACAGGAAAGCCGGGAAATTAAGGGATGATTGTCTGAAGGAGGGTCAAAGAGCTGCTGTGATCAGATCTTTTAACATATGCAATCAAACTTTTTTAATTTGGGAAAAATAGATAAACTAAGGCAGTTTAAATACACATTTTTTACACGGTCATTTTATCAATATATATTTTTTAAGTACTAAAGGATAAAATTAACCAAGAAAATGAAAATTTCTAAATTAAATGCAATATTAAAGTTTACCAGAACATTGTCATATCTCTAAGAAGTATCTCTAATTTGCTCTGACATCACGGATAAGTACAAGTAAGCTGACCCTTGAAGCGTCCATTATAGCCTCCAACTCGCTCGCCGTTCTCTCTGGCCTCCAGGTGGCCCCCGTGGTCTGACGTGAAGTAAATTAAAGTATGTTGATCCAGGCCATGTTCTGTGAGAGCATTCAAGATCCTCCCTACCCCGTCGTCCATTTCCTCAACATTATCACCATACCTGCAATCACGAATGCTTACTGGTTGCTGTTGTTCACTATTTACGTTCACTAGAGTGCACTAAATTCAATGTTATCTTCTGTATATAATAAACAGAGCACAGTACTAAACAGGAAGATTAATTTAAACCAACATTAGATAGTTCTGGTGATAATTACTATTGAGGATAAGGGAGGGAGTAAGCCACTGGTGGATGGCTCAATGTACTGTAATTCTCACGAGATTCTGAGGCTGTGGAGGACAATAAAAGTTTACTCATGCAAAAACTTAATACAAGTACAGTATGTGGCTTTCCTGGATTCCTTATCGGTTATCCATGGTGATGTGATATTATTATTATTATTATTATTGTTAATTATTATTATTATTATTATTATTATATATTGTTATGTTCCATATCTTGAATCTAGGACAGATTCAGACAGTTGACGTCAGAGTTAAACCCGAGTTTTAACTAATGATGGTAGGTAGTAGAAATAACTAATTCCAATAAAATTAATTTATAATATTGGAATTAGTTAATTTTACCGCCACACCACCCCGTTAAGTACTGTACTGCGGTGTCCCTCAGGACTAATTTTATTTAAAACTCGGGTTGAAATACGACGACCCTCTTCAAGGGAAGATGTTGTTTAATAATACGGGCGTCAGTATCCACGGTAAGTGCAACACAGAACCAATGGCGAACGGGACCGACAGACACAGAGACCTGTATGAACCAACCGTCCGTGTTTGCTCCGTCCACTCATGTTTGCTGCTGTGAACATGGGAATGTGGACGTGAGTGAAGGAGTGGTAGAGGAAGAAGGGACGATCGTCTTGGGCGTGATGAGCAATAAACTTAACGGAGTGATCCACCAGCCGCTGTGAGAGGCCAGCAAGCACCATCGGTTGCTCCAACACCCGCTCATCATCCATCAGGATACTGTTCATGATTCGCATCATCCAAGGTGATGCCTTATTGGGTTTGTCAAACATCACTAAGTTACCATTCAAGATATATCATGTTTATTTAATCACTGTTGACCATTCCTAACGCAATTCTTAAAATAAGTCTGAAATTCGGTTGTTTAGCCAGGTGGGGTTAAGCGGTCTCTTTCAGTCTCATTTGACAATTAAAACATGGCCGGTAGAGCACATACTGTACATGGATACAAATTAGTAGATTAGCTCAGAGTAATTTCCTTATCCAAAAATATTGAATGCTTCTTCTACATATATTTTGTTATTATATTAATGTCCAGGAATACTTTACGGTAAAATTATGGCTTTGAAGATGATGGCTTAAAGTTTAATTCCTCGATGATAATAATCTATGCTTAATCCTCAACAGTCCATCCTCCTCACAGGGTTAATCAATGGTCTGTAAATTGATTACGGGTTGGCTGATTATGTAAGAATCTCTTCCCCTATCAATTTAGTCACCGTTATAGGCTTTAATTATCCTATGATTAAAATTTAGAATGTTATACAATGTTTGGGCTCCGGTGTAAAACTTCCTACACTTACTACACTCAGGGCTAAGAAGTCGCAGTATCAATGTTTTGGCATAAACTTATGGCTCTGACACATTTACACGTAGATGATGTAACCTTTAGAAGAATATGACAATTGCTAAGGGTGTACGAAATGCCAGGAATCAGTAGTAATGAATTGGGTATTTGGACCATCTATATAAACGGATCAGCCATGGTCTTGGGATCCATTGATGGTTTATCTTGTATAAACGCCTTGTGAGCGTCGTGGCGAACATTGGAAACATGTATTTTCGATCGATCAATCACGGCACCTTCATCATATGTAAGTGTTGGCGACTACGATTTTCCACTCTAAATGTTTTGGGTTGTTTGTACCAGTCCTTCCAGATTTTGTATGTCTGGGGCTACAGTTTTTTATTTGACCCCAGTCTCTGTCTTCCGCTGATCCTCCTACCCTCAATTTTACCCAACATAATTTCTTCCATTATCCTCCCTTCCATATTTATATGACGAAAGTATCTAATATTTATTATTCTATAAATTTCCAGTATTCCTCTCGTTGCTGGAACGAGTCTTTCTAACTTTTCGTAAATTCTTATTGATTCCTGGATTTTCGGACCCCTAGTACCTCTTCTCTAATGTTCAGTAACAAATGAGTATTTTTAATATTGTAATGCCTACTTCTATTCATCCAGCTTTTCAAAATGTTGATATGTTTACAAAAGAGATAAACGTGGGAAAAACAGATTGTACTTCAAATATTTCTTAATCTCAAAGATTCCAAACTAACCCAATCCTACAATTAGCATTAGTTACATTAAGAATGAGGCTTAATTGGTCTGGGGACTATTAAGACTAGAAGTCATTTAGTTATTCTTCAATACATACCAGCCACCACCTATCGGTGGAAGCGGTAGTGTGAAAACGTGAACCATATATGAACAGGGCGAAGGGCAGCAACACGAAGACGACACCCCGCTGACCCTTACACCCCCATAGCGTCACTCCAGTCACTAACATTATGGTCACCAGCATCTGATAACACATAGATAAATATATAGATAGGTGTTATTTAGTTAATAATCTTCATTCAAATTTACATTTGACTCAGCACGTACAGTTGAGGAACAAATTACCAGGACACTTGTCAATATCTGGCATGTACTTCAGGGTTATAAACCTTATTTGATTAATTTATGTCTAATAGCGCTGCTTATCATTACATATTATTCCAGAATCACAAAATGGATAAAATATCTTCTTGCAAATAGAATTTGAGAAGGTATGTTAGAATTCCAATCGCTCTCACTTAAAGATCCTCAAGTGTGAGGAATTATGTCCGCAACTGTACATAACGGAAATAAGCTTACGAACAATGACATTTTAATTCAACTAAGGAGAGCTGAAGCAAGAAGATTATCTCTTCAATGACTTGATCCCTTTAGTGGTACGACTTAACCAACCTGCACCCAGTTACTCTCACTTGAGACCACGCAAATGATTTTTATGTCCATTTGCCTGGCGGACAATTTAATATTTTAACGGAAGTTTGTCAGGTGCTGCTCGACTCACCCCACATGTTTAACCAGTGAGTCATCAGTGTCCCAGGATTAGTGACCTACTGTACGTCAGGTGCAGGTTAATTTACCTCTACATTCAGCTGCCAACCCGCCTCTAGTTAGTCGGTCAACTTGACAACATTTCAAAGTAACCAACAACCTAAGAAAGGCTGTAGACGTGAGGTGACAGGTGTTATGACCTCACATGACAAGTGTTACCGCCACTGATTATAGGGTAGGTGATATACACAGTAAATTTGAAGGTTTTGAGAAGTTTATTTAAGTTTCTAAAAAAAAACCGGGAAAGCAAATTGTTCCCTAAAATTTGTCAGGGCAAGAAAACAGAATATCCAGGCAAGTAAATTCCAAAGGTCACTTACACATCCGGGAATTAACCTTTTAGGAAATGTAACTTAATCCATTGCCTGCGGTGAATTAAATCTTCTTTAGCACAATTGTCAACTACTAAAAAAATGATTAAGTTATCATACATACTATAGGCTAACGTCGTATTTGACAGTAGTTCATGTATTCAAAGTGTCAATGAACCAAATTCTGTTAATATGATTCGTCTTGAAATAATGTACGTAAAAGATAAACAGTCTCTCACTCTCTCTCTGTCTCCCCTCTGTGTCTCTGTCTCGCTCTCTCTACAAACAGAGAGTAAACACCAGAGGCAGAACACAATGAATATGAACGAGGGGAAACCCGACATACATGTCTTATTAACTTAGTATGATAGAGAAAGGTGAATACCCCTTTACTATACCTAGTTGGTGTCAATGGTGTAATTGTACACACAGATTCTTTAGTTAGTTACTGTAGCGTGCCTTAACTGGGACCTGAAACACGCCTTAACTGGGACCTGAAACACGCCTTAACCGGGACCTGAAACACGCCTTAACTGGGACCTGAAACACGCCTTAACCGGGACCCGAAACACGCAAATTGGAGCTGAATCACGCCTTGGGCTGAAACACACCTTACCTAGTGGTGTATCTGGAGCACGCCTGGAGGACTTGTTTAGGAATGTGTAGTTGCGAGCTGGGGGACATTTCTAATAACAATGGAGGGAGGACTGCCACGCAAAGAGTGTAAAAAGATACTAATTTAATATTCGGTATAAATGTATCTACCAAGATAATCCCCCAAGACAGGTATGGTATTGAGGAGTCAGAGTTAAAAGCTGTCTGATAAATGTTCTCACTCAATTAACCTTCACCATCACTAGGTGACATAAACGGTGCATTAATACTGTAGATTATTTTGTAGAAAAGACGTTTACCTTTGGCAGGATTATAATATGTGATATACAAAGAAACTAACAACTGTTGCTCACCTCCAAGGGCAAGACATCTAGATGAAAGAATCATAAATAGCCGGAATGTGTAAAGAAAATGTGTGACTTACACTACCTGGTAAACTGTGTTATCCGGAGGTAATGTGAAAAAGGGATGAGGACTTCCCATCTCTTGCATCAGGGTTGCAGGGACGCCAAAGAAAGACTGGAAGCCATGTAGGTGCGGTCCCCGACAACCTCGTCCGAAAAGGCCGCATCGAGAACCCAGGTGCCACTTGCCTGTCAATGTTATTTGTTTTCATGTGCTGGAAACATTTTTAGTCATATTGATATCTAATTTGTGAATATATATATATATATATATATATATATATATATATATATATATATATATATATATATATAAATCAGGAAAAGGAAACAACGGAGCACCTTAGCTTTTCGTCTTTATTCAAGACATCTTCAGAGGCAACTGGATTCCATGGACAGAGAGGCTTAAATATACAGGTTGACCTTAAAAACATGAGGTCAGGTCATAATGATGTCATCCACTAGTCCCCACCCAACACACGTAGAAAGTAAGAGAAGGGTGGTTGACTAGTCAGGTCAGGTAAAAAATAAGGGACCCACTAAATAACTATCATACATCTAGATCAAAGGTTTTCAAAGCATTTTTAACCTTGGGCCACTGACAAATAAATTTATGTAACATATTATCAGTTTTGACAGAGTACATTTGACAGAGTACCGCATCAGAGGCTTCTGAGAAAAATTAAGGCTCATGGTATCGAGGGGAAAGTTTTAAATTGGATAAAATCATGGCTCACCGATAGAACGCAGAGGGTCAGCGTAGATGGTGTTAAATCTGAGTGGGGCCGTGTAATCAGTGGGGTTCCCCAGGGGTCAGTACTAGGCCCACTCTTGTTCATAATCTACATAAACGATCTAGATACTGGGATCAGTGATGACATAAGCAAGTTTGCGGATGACACCAAAATAGGGCGCAAATTAATTCAGGGCAGGATGCAAATGCATTACAGGAGGATCTAAATAAACTGCAGGGTGGTCTGAAAAATGGTGAAATTCAACACCAGCAAGTGCTTAACATATGGAAGAACAACTACTTATAATGTATACAGCCTTAACAACATCAACCTAGAAGTCGACTTGTGAAAGAGACCTAAGGGTACTTGTAAGCCGGACCTACGGCCCTAAAACAGTACGTTAATGTTCGAAATAAGGCAAACAGAGTATTAGGTTTTATATCTAGAAGTGTAAAAGGTGCAGAGGTCTTATTGCAACTTATCTTGCGCTAGTCGCGCACCTCGATTATGCGGTTCAGTTCTGGTGCCCTTATTATAGAATGGATATAAATTCACTGAGTCGGCGCAGCGAAGAATGACAAAGTGATTTCGGGAATTAGAAACCTTCCATATCAGATATATTAAAAAACTAAACTTGCATTCCCTGAAAGACAAAAGAGTGCGGGGAGATATGATAGAAGTATTTAAGTGGGTGAAAGGAATCAATAAAGGTGATATAGATAAAGTTCTTATAATATCCGAGCAGGATAGGACTCGAGCAACGGATTCAAGTTGGATAAGTTTAGGTTTAGGAGGAGATAGGAAGAAACTGGTTCACAAATAGGGTGGTAGACGAGTGGAACAAGCTTAGCAACTTTCTAGTAGGAACTCTGGAAAGTTTCAAAAGGAGGCTAGATAGATTCATGGATGATAGAGAGTAGTAGTAACTCTCGACAGGAGGTACCATGCACAGGCCAACCGGCCTATTGCAGACTCCTTATTTTCTTATGTTCTTATGTTCTTATCACTAAGGTTTATTGATTTTAATCCCATTGCTTGGGAAAAAAGCTTAGACGTATTTAAATCATCTTGTGTCACAGAAAGACTTCTGGTTGAAGCTAGTTTGATTAAGGAATTAAAATCAATAAACCTTAGTGATGGTCAGTTCAAAACTGATAATATGTTACATAAATTTAATATATATATATATATATATATATATTAAATAAGAGAATAAAAGAGATGAAAGTGGGCCCCATAGGCGTGGTGGCCGGTTAGGGGCAGATGACACATCACACCATAGAATCTTAGATTTATCCTTACCTTCGGTACATGAAGAGGCAATGTGGCCAATCCTGCACTTAACTACTTCCACTTATCCAAATATAACTTTAGGTACTTATTCACAGCTGGGTGGACAGGCAGGAGTACGAACCAACAAATAGGACAAGGTGTCCCATCGGCCTTACCAACCCACATATTATAGTATTAGTTTAATTTAAACTAAGCCCTAGATTCCACCACACATAGAAAAATAAGTACAGAACTATATTTTCAAAGTACTAAGAACTGTTACCTATAAATAGACAAGCAGACACGTTTACAGTAAGTAACAAACCTACCAACAGCAGCTGTGGTGTAATTGGCAGCGGTAAGGGCAGTGGCGAGGGTCACTTCGTCCAAAGGCAACCCAACTTTGACAGCAACAAAACCAATTACACCTGATGTACCCTTGCCTCCAACCAAACCTGTAATATACCCTATATTTATAGTGTCACGTTATATAAACAGTCACGGTCGTTATTCCGCAGTTATTTACATATGTCAGTATGCAGTCATGTAGGCTGTCAAATTTTACACTTCTTCAATAAATGGAAACTATATAATATAATTTGATGAGCTAATTTATAATAGGTTAATTACAGAAATCAGAGGGAAAACAAAATAACAGCAACGTGTAAATTACTTTAAAGAAGTAAGATTGATCAGTTTACTCTAAAGGGAAATAAACTATCGCCTGTTAGGTCGCGTGGTGCCACTAGTTGAGGTTCAAGATGCAACCATCCCACCCTAGCTCTCATACTCGCAGTTTTACCTGGTAATACTTGGTGATCCGTGGGGCGCTGGTACAGGGCTATTTTTTCCTTTTATCCTCTTCACCACTGATCGGTTTCTTAGCCGATTTACAAAGGGAAAATCTTGTCTAACAAATCTACTGACTTTTTTAGGAAAGAATATGAGGTAGTAGATAATGACGAAAATTACGATGTTATTTACTTAGACTTTAGCAAAGTATTTGACAGAGTACCGCATCAGAGGCTTCTGAGAAAAGCTAAGGCTCTTGGTATCGAGGGGAAAGTTTTAAATTGGATAAAATCATGGCTCACCGATAGAACACAGAGGGTCAACGTAGATGGTTTTAAATCTGAGTGGGGCTGTGGAACTAGTGGGGGTTCCCCAGGGGTCAGTACTGGGCCCACTCTTGTTCATAATCTACATAAACGATCTATTCACTGGGATCAGCAGTGACATAAGCAAGTTTCAGGTGACACCAAAATAGGGCGGCAGATTAATTCAGGGCAGGATGCAAATGCACTATAGGAGGATTTAAGTAAACTGCAGGAGTGGTCAGAAAAATAGCAAATGATATTCAACACCAGCAAGTGCAGCGTACTTACTATTGGAAGAACAAATACTGTCAATGTATACAGCCTTAACAACATCAACCTAGAGAAGTCGACTTGTGAAAGAGACTTTGGGGTACTTGTAAGCCCGGACCTATGGCCTAGAACACAGTGCATTTATGTTCGAAAGAAGGCAAACAGAGTATTAGGTTTTATATCTAGAAGCATAAGTAATAAGAGTGCAGAGGTCATATTGCAATTATATCTTGCGCTAGTCAGGCCGCACCTCGACTATGCGGTTCAGTTCTGGTGCCCTTATTATAGAATGGATATCAATTCACTGGAGTCGGCGCAGCGAAGAATGACGAAAGTGATTTCGGGAATTAGAAACCTTCCATATCAAGATATATTAAAGAAACTAAACTTGCATTCCCTAGAAAGACAAAGAGTGCGGGGAGATATGATAGAAGTATTTAAGTGGGTGAAAGGAATCAATAAAGGAAATATAGATAAAGTTCTTATAATATCCGAGCAGGATAGGATCATCACGGATTTAAGTTGAATAAGTTTAGGTTTAGGAGGGAGATAGGTAAAACTGTTCACAAATAGGGTGGTAGACGAGTGAAAGCTTAGCAAGATTCATGGACGATAAAGAGTGGTTGTAACTCTCGACGGGAGCTGCAATGCACAGGCCAACCGGCCTATCGCAGACTCCTTATTTTCTTATGTTCTTATGTTCTTATGTCTCTGTTACGCACTGTTGGCAAGTACTGGGCATGCACTGGCTCCCGAATGTATCTGAACCTGCTCCAGTGTTGGTCAAATCTGTTCTTGAAAGAGTTCACACTCGGTGCTGTCACCACACTCTCTGGCAGATTGTTCCAGGAGTTCACAACTCACTCCGAAAAAGTTACCCCTCACAGTTTTCCGGACTTGCGGCTTCTTTAACCTTGAGCTGTGGCCCCTTTGTGGGGCGAGCGTCCGCCAGCTCCAGGTAAGGACACTCTACTAGTAGTACCCTCTGTCAGTTGAGTCTACTACACAGTGTCAGCCCTCTAACTTACGTCAAATTACATTATAGAATAATGACATTAGAAAGAAAATTACTTCCTTCATGAAATAATCAAGATTAATTATGGAGCATGTATTCTTGAAATTTGATGTGAGGTTATAATGGTAGCCCTAGATGTAGTTGAAGTGCCAATTCATTAAAGTCATTTTCTTCATTATTTAAGCAAATGTATTAATATTTTAAAACTCATCATGTTTAAATAACGATAATAGTTTATTATTATAAATATGTTACCTTTGGTTTGTTTAATATTTATCCTGACAGTGATACAGCGGAAAATAGATCCACCAATCACATTCCCGATTCCTTACAGCCTTACTTCAAGTATTGTCAGGTAAAATACCAGTACGAGAGCTAGGGTGGGGTCGATGCATTTTTGTTTGACTGGACCAAATCATCAATGCAAAGCCGCAATTTGATAGTCTCCTGAGGAATTTTACCAACCAATACATAGACTCCAGTTTGCGAGGTGCCGTTAAGAAGGCTCCCATGCCACTGGCCTCGGGTTACTTCCCAACTAAATTCAAAGAGGCCATTATTACCCTAACAAAACAAGGAAAGAACCCCGCCGTCCCACTAAACTATAGACCGATCTCCCTCCTCGAAGTACCTGGAAAAATTCTAGAAAAAATCATCAATAACCGTCTGAGAAATCACCTGGAAACGACCAACAGAACCAATTGCAGACAATTTGGGTTCAGGAAAGGGAAATCCACCTCAAATGCGATAGCCCTGGCATGTGAGAACATAGCCAGATCCGCAGCGAGTAGTAGCCAATGTGATCTAACTCTCCGGGATGTAGCGAAGGCGTTTGACAAAGACTGGTATGATGGCCTAAAATATAAGCTCCTCCAACATGGACTTCCCACCAACATCGAAAAGCTGCTTTGTAACTTCCTTGATGGCAGGAATGCCAGACTGAGGGTGGGACGACACACGGGAGAGACCTTCCCACTCATGAGCGGAGTCCCTCAGGGCAGTGTCCTCTCCCACCCAATACATCATCTACACAAGTGACACCCCACCTCCTACCAGAATAGGCAACGAAGATATTATGTACAGGTATGCAGATGACATCACTCAAATAACAACACACCGAGGAAAATCAAGAGCACTACAGGTCGACAACACCAGACGGGAAATAGAAAGGGTAAATAACTGAAAAAAAGGAAATCTAAACCAGTCTCCCGAAATTCACAGTAATACCCTTATGCAGAAGGAAAACCCATCCATCAGTAACCAGCAATGCCCAAGGGAATACAAAAGCAGGGGAACCCTTCTGGGCCTGCATATATCCACGACAGGTTACTCCCACAATGTCAACACCAGGAAGGAAAAGGCAAGAAGAGAGCCGAGAAAACTCTACCTCTTTAACGCACTTCCTGAGAATATAAAACTCCGCCTGGTGACATCACTTATCATACCAATATTAACTTACCCAGCAGTACCTCTTCATACTACGAGCACCACCCAATTATTAAAATTACAGGGGGTCCAAAATGAAGCCATGAGGTTCGTCACAGGTGAAAGATACCCTTTCACCAGAACCACAGCCGAGATACATAGAAACCTGAGAATAAAACTCATCAACCAGCAGCTGCACACCATGGCCAGTAGAGTCTGGCAAAAGATAGAACACTCAGAGCAAGAACTCCTTCAGAGACTCCCACCATTCAACGACAACAACCATACATGGTTCCCAAAGAGTTACCAAATATCAAAAGGGTCCTTACCATCCCCGATCTATACGGCCAGGTCAGTCCACCTCCCCAGACCAGCATCCGCCAGTAGGGTCGGCGGAATATGAAATAAGTCCCTCTAAACACCCATATATGGGATAGGGTAGGCTGTCTAGTGCCTCTACCGACGGACAATAACTAACCCATGACACAACCCTAACACACTATTAGCTTAGCTTACTCACAGCAAGGCCAGCCCGCCCTCTCCTACCTCCTAAATTTATTCAATTTCCAAACTATAAACTTCCTTCCCCCACCTTTGATCTTCTTTCACCCTCTCTATCTCTACAAAAAAAAAAGAAAAAAAAAAAAAAAGCCCACTGAAGGTCATTTAACTTACCATAACGTGCTGGGTAGCGGCTGGTGAGCAAGGCAGCACGGCTGGGTCACACACGGTGGCCGCTGTCAAATGATGGGTGAGTCGAACACCTTGTCTAGCTAGCCTGTTGACAGCAACACAACACTCAAGGGTGACAAAGATAATGTTCATATGTGGTTGAAGAGAAATGATTGTTATTAGCGTATGATTAGACGACTATGAAGAATACCGCTTCCATTTATTTAGTGTTACTTTATCATATCTAATATTGATAGTGGATCCCTATGTAGTCTGGATATGGCATATATGTTGTATACTAAGCATTGTGTACTGTACACAAAATGGCAGTGTTGGGACACTACCTTAACTGCCTTGCTTACTGTACCTATGGAGGAGAGCAGGGCACTTACTATACACATACTATGCATTCTCTTATATAAGCGTTATTGGGGGCAGCCACATATCCTCGTTGCCTCCCCTTCCCTCCCGCACCCGTTCTGGCGCCCATGAGAAGCAAGATGAACTTTAAGGTAGGAAGATTTTAAGATAACAAAGAACAAGATAACCTTAGAACTTATGATTAAAACTAAAGAGACATCTAAGTTTGAGGTTAACCCACCGCTGATTTTTATAATTTGTAAGGGAATGACTAAACGTTTATTCACTTTTTAAAATGTTTTCTAATAGGACACAAAAATCAAAGACTCCTTGATCTATTGTATAATTTCTACTATTATCCCAATGTTATAATGGTAAAAATAGGGGATAAGGATGATATTATTTTGTTTTAAAACATTCCCCGTACGGTTATCTATACAAGGCTTTAGGTTAGAGTCTAACCTAAAGCTTTGTATAGATAACCGTACGGGGAATGTTAGACAATATGAATTTTTTCTTTGTGGAGTCGAAAAATATTAAAAAGCAGACGGATACTAAAACAGAAATGATGCATAAAAAACGATTCATAACACAAATGACAAAACAAAATCGACTCTCCAAACAGTTAATGTATAAGGATGAAGTTGAAAGTTCGAACTAGCGTTTGTTGTTATGTGAAGTTGATAAGGTTATGTTATTCAAGGGTGAAGTACCTGATAGGGTTGTGGACCGTAGTGGGTACAAAATTAATGTCCTGTATTCGTGTGTGTGTGTGTGTGTGTGTGTGTGTGTGTGTGTGTGTGTGTGTGCACAGGGTGGTGTTATGCGTCTATTGTAGTAGCACTATGTTAAGTGTTAAGGTGCAAGCACTGCTTGCTTCCTCTAGCTTTCAGCAACAACCGCTGGCGAGCCCTCGTGGTGAACAGGTTAAGCAACTTGCATAAGTCTTCCCCTGCCAGTACACAGCCTCCTGCTATGCCTCCTCGTGGCAACACACGGTACCTGGGTACCTCGTGGGCCCAGGCTAGACCAGCAGGGGATCTCGGAGTAGTAGTGGGCCCCAGAGGGACGGCGCATAGGCCCACTGGCATGTGGATACGTTCTGGCGCACACCAACCATTGCTCCGCTGCCTTGCGGATTAACCTTCGTAGGTATAAGGTTACGGGAGTAAACTCCAAACAAAATCTCTGCAGTGGAGCCCCGCACCAAGCAGACATGCTTACAGAGCTCCAACAAGACCCTAACAGCGGTATAGGCGGAAGAGGTGACCACCATGGGAACTCAATGACTTCACCGGTGGACGAAGGCAATGCATGATGGACAAGCTACAAAGGCGAAACAAAACAAACTGGGCTATTGGCAGTCCATTGAAACTCTCCCTCTCCCCAGTCATTGCAGCACTTACACCACTGGATCAGGAAAAGGGAGAGCCAAGATGTGTGGTTGCAGCCTGCACTCCTGCCTCACCACATAAATCAACTCATGCACAACCATCATCCGGCTCATCATACTCCTCATCATCATCAAAACCCCTATACCCCCAAAAAGTTCAATAGCGACGGACAGGTGGCGACGGGGACAGGCAGAGAAGACTGCCAGGAGTCTCTAGTCACAATTCTGTTCATGGACGGCACAGATAAGATGGTCGCTCATGCACTGGGATCTAGGCAGCAGTGCAATCCGGTCCTGTCTGTGTGACTGAGCAGCCCTTTCGAGTAGCCACTCTGCTCACCCCACATGGGGAGGGTTGGAAAAGGTGCCCTAAACACAGTTTGCATAAAGAACCAACCTGACTGGGCACCGCATCCAGTAAGGTCATCCTTATTCGGTCAAAAACACAATTATAATCACAAAAATGGCTGCTGAGATTCAATGTCACGAAGTGTAAGAGGCTGCACCTGGCGAGTAAAGGGGCGTATCATATAAACCAACGGGATGAAGAAACTGCCTTTTGAGACAGAATGTGAGAAGAACCTAGGTGTGTATGTTGACAATGAGCTGAAGTTCTCGGGCGATTGGGAGAATAAGGCAAATCAGGCAAATAAATTATTGGGTCTTATAAGAAGGTCGTTCAGATATCGTAACGATCGTCAAGAGTGAAGTGCTTCCCCATCTGGAGCACTGTCACCCCGTCTGTTTCTCGAGATATGCTAGGGACTGTCAGTTGGTTGAAAATCTCAAAGGAAGGCCACCAGACTTGTGCCTGCACTTCGGCACCTCAATTACCCTGAGAGATTGGAACGCCTGAACTTGCCTAGCTTATACTACAGACGGGCAAGGGGCGAAGTAAATGAGGTGTATAAGCATCTCAAGGGGCACGACTCAGTTGAGTGTCCTTACTTGGAACTGGCGGACGCTCGCCCCACAAGGGGTCACAGCTCAAGATTGAAGAAGCAGCAGTTCCAGAAAACTGTGAGGGCAAACTTTTTCGGAGTGAGAGTTTTGAACACTTGGAACAATCCGCCAGAAAGTGTTGTGACGGCACCGAGTGAGCTCTTTCAAGACCAGACTTGACCAAACCTGGAGCAGGTTCAGGTACATTCCGGAGCCGGTGCATGCCCAGTACTTGCCAACAGTGCATAACAGAGACGTGACCGATCGCCCAAGCGGCTAACGAGCCGATAAGTGGTAAAGAGGATAAAAGTAAAAGTAAAAGTAAAACAAAAGCAAACTATAAAACCTCTTATGGTGGCTGCATGGAATGTCAGGACCCTTCTGGATACTGGCACAAATTAACGTCCTGAAAGAAGAACTGCCCTTGTAAAAAGAGCTGGCTAGGTATAACATCGACATAGCAGCCATTAGTGAGTCCTGCTCCCAGATGAGGGCCGACTCACAGAACGGGGCTCTGGCTATATCTTCTTCTGGAAGGATAAGCCTGCTGCAGAGAGAAACTGCATTTATGGAGTTGGCTTTGCCATCCGCCAATGCATGCTACACAGGCTAACTGAATTGCCTGTTGGGATCAATGAGCACCTCATGATGCTCAGAGTCCCCTTTTTCATCAGTGCATATGCCCTAACACTGGATGCAGAGGATGATATCAAGCAGGCCTTTTATGCTAACCTTTATCCCCAGAGAAGATAAGATTGTGCGCCTAGGTGACTTCAATGCCAAAGTTGGCAGAGATGCTGACATTTGGCAGGGAATCATAGGGAGAAATGGACTAGGCAAGTATATCCAACAGAATACTCCTCCTCAGCAAGTGTGCTGCACACAACCTTACTATCACCAATACCTTGTTTAGGCAGGCCGACAAGTTCAAGAGTTCGTGGCAACACCCACATTCCACAATCCAAACACTGGCATCTCATTGACTTCATCATTGTCAGAGAAAGAGATCGCCGAGATGTCCTCGTTACCTGAGCCATGCATGGCTCACGTCACTGCGACACTGATCATCGGCTCATCAGAGCCAAGCTCTCACTTCATGTCGCCCGCAAACGGCGAAGGCAAAGAGCCTCCAGAAATTTTTTTAACACTAATCGTCTGGAGGCTCCATTGGTAGCACTTGTTTTCAGAGAGCAGCTCAAACATGGGCTGATAAACAACCCAACAACAAATAACCCAAATCCCAGTGCCGAATGGGGCGTTCTCAACACTGTCGTGACAAAAACCTGCAGAGAGGCCCTTGGCCAGATCGAAAGAATAAACCAGGACTGGTTTGATGAAAATGATCCTGAAATCAATGGACTCATCAATGATAAACGTGATGCTTTAACTAACTAACTAACTAACATCGCAAACTAAAGACCGACTGGTTTAAAAATAAAGCATGTGAAACGCAAAAAACTTGCAGATCAACACAAGATGCGTTAATTTTTCAATTCTACTAAAACATTTTTGGGGCCAATCACTCATGGCGCAGCCCCACACTCACCCGACGGTAACTCAATTATTAAAGACGAAAAAGGCATTCTTCAGCGCTGGAAAGAGCACTCCCATTCGCTACTCAACCGAAACACTGGTGTGGATGTCCTGTCTACCCAGCAGGTCCCTCAGCATTCAGAACTGACCCATCTCAGCTATCCTCCATCCGTGGATGAGGTAGCTACTGCCATTAAGCAGATGAAAAATAACAAAGCCCCAGGGCCTGATGGAATCCCAGCCGAGGTGTATAAAGCAGGATGACCTCTGCTTACCAGCAGTCTCCACTCTCTCCTGGAGTATATATATGGGAAAAGAAGGAAATCTTCTAAGGTCATAAAGACGCTTCCATCGTCAATATTTATAAGGGCAAGGGAGACCAGTCAGACTGTGGCAACTACTGCAGGATCTCGCTGCTGTTTGTAGCTGGCAAAATTATTGCCCGAATCCTCCTGTGGCGGAAATCTTCCTCCCCAGAATCCCAATATGGCTTTAGACCATCACGTGGCACTACTGACATGATCTTTGCTATCCGCCAGATACAGGAAAAGAGCAGAGAACAGCGTCGTGACGTGTACATGCCTTTCATTAACCTAACTAAGGCCTTCGAATCGGTCAACAGGGAAGCCCTCTGGTGGACCCTCAGCCGTTTTGGCTGCCACCTAAAATTTATCGCCATTGTGAGGCAACTCCACTATGGCATGAACAGCAGTGTCCTTCACAATAGCACCCATTCTGAGTTCTTCCCCAACCAAATGGGGGTAAAACAAGGATGTGTCCTGACACCAACTCTCTCTTCCATTTTCTTAGCTGCCTTCCTTACTCTTGTCAGTGCCAATTCAGCCGGCGGGGCGGACATTGAGTACCGGACGAAGGGTCTTTTCAACATAAGACGACTCCAGGCAGGAACAAAGGTATCGGGAGCTTCCATTACTGAACTTCATTATGCGGACCACCTCACCCTTGTCGCTCAAACTGAACACGGTCTACAGGAGATCCTGAACACCAATACAGATGCGTATGCACACTTCGCCCTTGAGGTGAATGTATATAAGACTTTGATTCTCTTTCAGCCTGCCCGTGGTTTAGCCACACCTCCACCATCCGTCCAGCTTAATGGTACTACCCTCTCTAATGTAACCCACCTTCAGGATCCAGGCTCCCACCTGTTCACCACTGCGGCGGACATCGATGAAGAGAATCAACATTGGATCAGATGTGCATCTCAAGCCTTTGACAAACTCCGTACCTTTGTCTTCAGCGAGGGAGCTTAAATTATCTACAAAGTTGCACGTATATCGAGTAGTGGTCCTCCCCACCCTGCTATATGGCAGCGAGACATGGGTCACATACAGAAGACACCTCAAGACACTTGAAAACTTTCAGGAGCATCGCGGCTACCATTATCCGTGAGCAACTACGTTGGACTGGCCATGTTTACTGTATGGACAACCGTAGACTGCCAAAGCAGCAACTTTACAGTCACCAAACGAATAGTGAACGTAACGCCGGCGGGCAACTGAAATGTATAAGGATAGTCTTAAGGCAAACCTTAAAAAATGCCAAATTGACCCCCTCACCTGGGAGATGATTACTCCACACTGTAACGCTTGAAGGAGCACCACACGAGAAGGTGTCAATACTTTCGAGTTAGCCCAACTGCAAACCAAGGCAGACAAGCACCAACGTAGGAAAGACGCTGCCATTACCCCTCCTGCATTAGATGTAGCCCTCTACATGTGCCACATCTGTGAATGATCCTGCTGCTCCGGTATCGGCCTCTCTAGTCACCTCAGAGATCACCAACGAAGGTGACATCCTTAATAACTCATATCATTTTATCATAGCTTGACGATCGTCATACTCGATTGCGAGTGACACCTAATTAGTAGTAGTGTGTATGTTTAATGAATTACTGAACTGGTTCCAAAACATTTAAAAAATATCTCTGAATGTTTGTTTTTGGAATCCATGAAAAAAAGTTCAACTGTTTTTGTTATAAATCTATGGTTTCAGAATTGACATTACACTTATTTTCCAGTCCATTAACTCACTTTAAATATTTTCACACATACACACACACACACACACACACGCACACACACACACACACACACACGCGCGCATACACACACCAGGAGCAGCAACCTTGCCAACTTTACACACTTGTCATGCAGACGGAGATACAACATACCTGTCGATGTTCGGCGTGTTAATGGTAGTATTGCCGTAACAGCCAAGATCACCAATGCCAAGATCATCTGCCACTAGCACCACCACATTAGGTCGTCGATATTGTTGTTGCTGTTGCAGCTTTTGTTGTTGTTGCTCCTCCTCTTGTTGCTGTTGCTCTTGTTTCCCAATAGGCTGCGCACTCTGTTGCAATCCATCTTCACTGCCCACCACTACCACCACCACCACCATCATCATTCCTACAGCACCCCAAAATACTGCCATCGCCAATACCCACTTCCTTGCCACCCTGTCTGTGTAGAAGTTGGTAATAATCGCTGATATAACCAGTACATCATATATATTATTCCTTAAATATTGAATGTATTTATCAAGTATCACAGACTAAAGTTCTCACAGCCGAAAGTGAATTTGATGGTTTCTTTGAAGATAGTCACTACTCATCATAATAACCTGTGATACTCATTTATTATCACCTTTTCTCTATGTTTATGAACAAGTGTATTGTCCACACTACATCTGTACAGAGAAAAAACTAACCTGAAGCAAATTGGATTACTCCAGGGCTAAGGTATCGTAGTGAATAAGTGCCAAATAATATAAACTTTAGTCTACATGATCAAATTGGCTGCCTTAAGCTTGGATACACGTTTTAGCTGTTCATTTTTTGCTCGTATCTAAGATGAAGGCGGCCATTTTGAACATGTATTGTAGAATAAACTATACTATTAAACAAATTATTTTTATTGAGGGTAAATCATTACTTAACTTGTAATACCCATAACTCCATAACCGTTGAGAATTGGACCTTTGTTCATTGAGTATTTTTGACTGGAATGACCTCATAAATAAACTCTCTAAGGTCATGGAACACCCTGTATCTAATATACTATAGGACTAGGCGTGTGTCTGTCTGTCTGTCTGTCTGTCTGTTCTGGGCAGCCGAAACGGCACAATCGTTTTTCATCAAACTTGGTGGAAAAATCGCAAAAAATTCGTAGAGTGGAACAAACCTGGTCCCATGTCGATGGCTTCTTTAGGAAGGCATTAATTAACCATTTTATTTATGATGGAAAATGATGCAAGTCTACGGACTTGGCACACCCTAATTAACCATGCAAGTCACGCACCCTCATTCCATGTACGCTAGCAAAGCAAGAGCTTGCAAACTTTCACTGGGCACGAACGTGCCTGCGATCTGTTATCATCTATTTTAATTGTTGCTGTAGACCCCAGGAAAACCCAGTGTCATCCTACCTCTTCGGGCTGGGGCGGACAAGACCAGTGGTAGGGGAACACTATTTGAAAGACTCGGTGGAGACCTATGCAAAAATATTACTGATATGCATACCAATGACTCGGACATCACCTCAGCACTGCCTAGACATAAATAAGCTGTGATGTCACACGACGACTTTTACGTTCAATTTTCGATTGTTTTTCATTTTTCATACATATAGGCTACCCGAAATTTCATTTTATTAACACAGAGGTAACTAGACACGTACAATACATGTGGACACAATAGAATATTGTTGATACGTCGTTTGAAATAAACCATTTTTTTTTTTTTTTTACAAAATTTATGCCTTAAGTTTGACAATATGGAGTAAAAGGTGAAACAAAATAAAGAGAAGTGTTTCTTTTAGACAGATTTATTGTTCGTGATAATTATATTATCTTGACTTTTCCTTATCACCAAATAGAGGTCTCGTACAGAGGTGAATGTAAGGAAAGTGATCGGAGTTCATTTTGGCCTACGTAATCACAAACGCTGTCAGGATTGGTAAAGACTGCCCCCAAACGTGTGTAGTGGGCCATGGTGACCAACCCCCCAGACATGAGGAGACTACCATGATTAAATTATCTCTAATTTATATCTTAAAAACATGACTATTCCATATTTAGATTCTGTTAACTATATGGCCAGGAATCAATCAATGGGTGAGTTAAACGCCCGTCACTTAGAATAGATAAACAAGGCCTTCACTCTCTTACTCACCAAACGGAGTTGTGAATATTAAAGTGGAGTATTTATTCCTGTTCTTTAATCTCAGCTGAGTAAGAGGGTCAATTTCGGCATTTAATGTAAGTTACTTTGGGTTGCCAGCTGCTTCTATAGGCTATACTCTACCTCACATCCGCCACCAACACTACCCAAAAGTTTGTGTCTAATGGAGAGATAGGTGTTTATTAAGTGAAACCGCTATAAAAGTTTATATTGGTTTAGATTTGTTTAAGTAAAAACTTCAGTATGCACAGACCAGATTATAGTATACAAGCAATGGCAAACACTAGGTCGTCTCAAACCAGTATAACTTAAGAAAGACATTAAAGCGTTACTCGCAGTGGGGTTTCTGTAACACGACGTTAAACGTGATAACATTCTAACTTGTATTTACCCTGTAACATGTTATTAAATCTTTTATACGAATTCATTGAAACAAATGACAGGTGCTATTAAGAGTGTTCAACCATATGAGCAATTGGTGTCAATTTGTGTCGTCTGAGTTTTTCTGGCTAAATAAACTGTTTCATTGTCACCGTCAGTAACATGAAGGTGTATGTAAGTCTTAATACACAATGAATAACCAACTTTCCACCGTAAATGTGTGTCAAAATTCGCAATTGTGAAATAATAAAGTGTTTGATTAAAACAACATTAAACTGACAAATGATAAATAAAATGACAAAGTGCAATTGCCAGGCTGATATCCAGACGAAGCACTCTTCCTATTATATTACCTCAGGAGCGGCTTGAGTCAGACTGAGACTGTTGTCGGCCAATTGTTTTTAAACACTCGGGGCAGCAAGCCCGAAGAGCTTTTTGGCCACGCCCATTATTTTGTTTTTCCAGTTTCCAGCATACATAAGCATTATTATGTGATAAAATTTTCTGATCAAAATTTATGAGAAGATACGTAATAAATTGACTTCTATTTTCAAAATTCTATAATATAAAATATATATTATGAAATATACAATATACTCTGCGAAATATTCAATATATATTATGAAATATACAATATACTTTGCGAAATATACAATATACTTTACGAAATATTCGATATATATTATGAAAACAATTAAATGCGCGTTTTTTTCTGAAAATGGAAAGTCAAGATTGCATTTTATTTATTTATTTATTTACTTTTTTACTTTTACAGGGATTGTTTTGGAGGGATAGGATGTCAAACTATCTCCTTTGTTAACACTTGTCTGAATGAGTGTAGGTTCGTCGCTGGTACCTTTAATGCAGCCAGGTGAGATATCAGGTAATCTCACGGCATGTCACCTTTGATACAGTCGTAGATTGGTTGATAGTTGAAATCGTCACAGCTGGCCTGGGTTGTACTTGTAATTATCTTAGCTTGTAAGTTAAACAAGACACACAGGTACTGTTCTCTTCACTCGTTGTTCCTTGGTTTAATGTAAACACACGTGGTGATTTTTTAGTTATATTGGGTGTAATGTCTGTGCAATTATTTGGTATTGACAGATTAATGAGCATTAGCTATTAAGCGTAATTAGCTGATATATTTAGAGAGATGTACAGCCCGGAGAGCTGGTCTCACGACACGACTTTAAGGCGTCGTGTCAGGCTGTGAACTGATGAGGACTGGGCTGAACTCTCTTGAGTCTGGTGACTGGTGGTTGGAGAGTAACCAAACTTCAACCTGGCCATTACCGAAATAGCCTACCCACACACTGAGGGTTGAGTCTGAAGTTGTATGGGATGTATACTCGCACCAAAAAGTATTGGTGCAGGGTGAGATCGACGAGTTCCGAAACGATATGTATACACTGTGATATGTCGGGAAGGTTGGTAAGTGTATCCTCATAACCCCTCCCCCCTCCCCCTCCACTAGGTGTTGTCATATGGCTGACAATCAGGGCTGCCAACATACGGCTGGAACAATTCGCCTTTCCCAATACCTATCGTCACTGGTCTCAAATTGTTCACACTACAGTATGCACCGATACTTTTTGTTGAGAGTGTACACCCGAAAAGGTGTAAAGAACAAATGTTTATGGGCTGTCCACCCTAGGAGGTGTGAAAGAACAAATGCTTATGTAGCTGTATGTTCAATAGTCTGGGTGATAGAATGTATATAATGATTATATGCTATTAGCCCATACTTATATAACATTACTGTCTCTATACTGTATGAGACAGAGGCTAATACAGGATTAGCCTAACCGTGCACAGGTCGCTCAACAACAGGGCCTCAGGGCAAAATGATAATAATAATAATAATATAATAATAATAATAATAATAATAATAATAATAATAATAATAATAATAATATTAATAATAATAATAATAATAACAATAATAATAATAATATAATAATAATAATAATAATAATAATAATAATAATAATAATAATAATAATATTAATAATGATAATAATAATAATAATAATTCATAGTAAATAAATTTTATAATAATAATAATAATAATATAAATAATGATAATAATAATAATAATAATTAATAGTAAATAAATTTTATAATAAAAATACAAAATTAATAATTAAATAAAAATAATTCATAGTAAATAAAATTTACAATAAAAATTAAAAAATTAAAACAAAACAGAATAATAATGATAACAATAATAAGAACATAAGAAAATAAGGAGTCTGCAATAGGCCGGTTGGCCTGTGCATGGCAGCTTCTGTCGAGATTTACTACCACTCTCTATCATCCATGAATCTATCTAGCCTCCTTTTGAAACTTTCCAGAGTTCCCGCACTTACTACAAAGTTGCTAAGCTTGTTCCACTCGTCCACCACCCTATTTGTGAACCAGTTTTTTCCTATCTCCCTCCTAAACCTAAACTTATCCAACTTGAATCCGTTGCTCCGAGTCCTATCCTGCTCGGATATTATAAGAACTTTATCTATATCCCCTTTATTGATTCCTTTCACCCACTTAAATACTTCTATCATATCTCCCCGCACTCTTCGTCTTTCTAGGGAATGCAAGTTAAGTTTCTTTAACCTATCCTGATATGGAAGGTTTCTAAGTCCCGGAATCATTTTTGTCATTCTTCGCTGCACCGACTCTAGTGAATTTATATCCATTCTATAATAGGGGCACCAGAACTGAACCGCATAATCGAGGTGTGGCCTGACTAGCGCAAGATATAGTTGCAATAAGACCTCTGCACTCTTGTTACTTACACTTCTAGATATAAAACCCAATACTCTGTTTGCCTTATTTCGAACATTAACGCACTGTTTTCTAGGCCGTAGGTCCGGGCTTACAAGTACCCCAAGGTCTCTTTCACAAGTCGACTTCTCTAGGTTGATGTTGTTTAGGCTGTATACATTATAAGTATTTGTTCTTCCAATAGTAAGTACGCTGCACTTGCTGGTGTTGAATATCATTTGCTATTTTTCTGACCACTCCTGCAGTTTACTTAAATCCTCCTATAGTGCATTTGCATCCTGCCCTGAATTAATTTGTCGCCCTATTTTGGTGCCATCCGCAAACTTGCTTATGTCACTGCTGATCCCAGTATCTAGATCGTTTATGTAGATTATGAACAAGAGTGGGCCTAGTACTGACCCCTGGGGAACCCCACTGGTTACACGGCCCCACTCAGATTTAACACCATCTACGCTGACCCTCTGCGTTCTATCGGTGAGCCATGATTTTATCCAATTTAAAACTTTCCCCTCGATACCATGAGCCTTAATTTTTCTCAGAAGCCTCTGATGCGGTACTCTGTCAAATGCTTTGCTAAAGTCTAAGTAAATAACATCGTAATTTTCGTCATTATCTACTACCTCGAAGACTTTCCTAAAAAACGTCAGCAGATTTGTTAGACAAGATTTTCCCTTTGTAAACCCGTGTTGAGAGTCGTAGATTAATTAATTAATTAATGATAATAACAATACTGTAATAATAATAATCATAATAAAGAACCATAAAGAAATGAAAAATGAAAAAAAAATCTTGAGTGAGAAACGCTATACAGTATGGACAGTATGCTGTGTTGTCAAAGTTAGATAAATAATTGAAACCCTGTTATTGTGTACAGGCCCGTCCTTTAGGGGGGGCGAACAGGGGCGACCGCCCAGTGCCCCACTCGTGTGGGGGCCCCGCGGGACCCAGCACTAGACCCAGTGACCTCGGACACATTACCTGTTGATTGGTTAATCTGGCCTGACGGCTTACGCCACCATCGCACAAGTGACCTTACCATCCATAGCGACAGTCCCATGGGGGTTGGTGGGGGTGGGTTCCTCTGACCGCATAATCTGACTCCATAATCCATTGCACTCCACACAGCCAGTCCACCAGGGTCAGTAACCAGTGAGATCAGGTTGTGTCCTGTCCTGTGAGCTGTGACTCCTGCCTTTTGAGTTTTGTGGATATACTTTTTTGTGTAAGAAACATGGGGCCCCGCACCCTCCTAGGGACGGCCCCGATTGTGTGTAAATGAGGCAGAAAGTCAGTTCAGCAACCTGAGACTGGGTCACAATTTTTTTGATGCCGTATGACAGCAGGGTCTACCATTAGACAACACACTAAGCTTCCAATATCCTCCCAGGCGATAGTACCTCCCTGTTTGATAGCTGCCTACTACCTAACGTATTTAAAATAGTATATCTAATATGAGCAATAGTTAAAGGTCGGCGGAATATGAAATGTGGCTGTCGAAATGCCTGTAAATGGGTTCGGGTAGGTTGTCTAGTGTCAGTGATTACATAATGGGCAGCAAACCAGCCAACCAGCTCTAAAAATCACACACAATTAATAACCCAATGCACAACAACATTCCATTAGCTTAGCTAGTCAGTAGCAAGGCGGTAACCCCCCACTAGTACAACTACTACCTTCTTCCGAACTATTAGCTCCTTTTTTTGTTTACAAATACTTTATTCATCTGATTGAGAAGAACTATTTTTAGTTCCGGATAAACCAGAGGTACGAGATTTAATCATGTATAAGGCGATTGTTGGTGGTGATCCGTGTTGTCCTGCCCGGTGGACGTCTTCGAAAGCATTGATTTGAAAAAAAAATTCTTTTGTTACTTGTTAACGATATATAACCATTTAATATATTTGTGTTTTATCGTAGTATGTTTCTTTAGTTAATAAACTGAGTAAAAGAAAATAAGAACAAAATTGTCACATTTTCTTCATAGTTTGAGACACTGATGACGACAGAGTTTGGAAGTGTTGCTTCGGAAGTTCATGACCAGTGGTGATATGTGTTCGTTACAAGGAACTCGTTCAAATGGGACAATAGTCTTTATAACTGGAAGAGTAAAGGTTTCTTATAGGCATAGAATAATTTATGTTGGACAATAAAATGCTATTACATGGGTTCTAGATCAGCGAATCAGGTATTTCGTAAATTCAAAGAGAGAGATACAATTGAAATCTTCTCACAGTATAATGAGACAGGTTCAGTAAGACTCCTGAAGCTCTGACACTTTCTTTGAGACGTTTTATGACGGTCAGTTCCGTTGTCGCTGTTGCCGTGTTAACAAGTGTTACAGTTAAGTGCCATCGTTGGTGAGAGAATACAGTATTAGATCAAGAGGTAAGTGGTGGTCAACACGGGTTTTATATATTGATGTTAATGTGCTATGAAAATGCACAAGAGGCTACACTGTGAGCAAGTACAGTAGTCTTGGCTTGGAGCATACCCAACCCTTAACAAACCACGATCGCTCCACGAAAAACAAAAACATTGCACAAGGACTTCACCTGGGGAATACATAGACATATTTTTATAGTTAGCCAACAAAAAAAATTACTGCCCGTGCGTTGACAATACGCCGTCCCGGTCCACCCACTGTCAGTGAAAACATAGAAAGGACTGTAAACTCAGGAATGTGTACCGGTATGGATTATGTCAGGTAAACTCACCACAGACACATTTGTAACTGCAGTTAGGGTGATCCTGGAGACAGCTAACACCAGAAGGCGTTGTTCAATTTCGCTCTTTTTCCCACAGATGTTCTTATGATTATATTAAGTATTTTAAAAGACACGACATTTACTAGAACATAATAGAATCTTACCTAACCTAACCTACTATCCGTGGGGTTCCGGCCCCGGACCACCCGCCATATTAAACAAAGTACTTTTTTTGATATTTGGTACTAATGAAATCAACTTTGTTGATGCATCGTGGTGAAATTTTACTTTTTTGTGGACGTGAGAGTATGCCTGTAACGAGAGGGTCGGTTGTAAATAAACTGAACATAGCGGACTCAGCAGATTTTTCGGAGGATTATTTGAAGTATTTTTTTTTCGGGGGATTAGCCCACCCTGGCACATGTTATCGACCTACAGCGGGGTCTATATGGGACGCAAAATAAGAGTAAAAATAAATTAAAAATAGAAAAGAAAACTAATTTATTAATCTACAGCACGAAGATGCCGGATAACCAGCTTTTTAAAGTGAGACATTGTATGAGTGTGGAAACACAGAAGACGGCAGAGCATTCCACAGTTTGGCTGTATGAGGAAAGACTGATGTATTATAACGGGTTATTCTAGTGTGACCGACATCCACAGAGAACGGTGGGCACTGAGGGCAAGATGAGTGTTACGAGCCCACGGCCTTGTCGGCGGTATACAGGATGCCAAATCCACCGAACATTGCCCGTTATAGTACTTGTAAAAGAGAGAGTGAAGCAACATTGCGGCGAAGAGAAAGGGAAGAGAGATTATCAACTAAAGGAGAGTGAGTTAATAAGGCGAAATGCCTTTGATTCCTCCCTATCTAACAGTTGGACAGACGAAGAGCCGTCCCAGATATAAGAGCAGTATTCCAAGTTAGGACGAATGAATCCTTTATGTACCAGTGGTTCAATTAGGCAATCCCATTCACCTTGCATTTACAGGGGGTCGTCAGGTTTTGTGCAGTGTGGTAGCGCTATGTCTGTTTACATTCGCAATAGTAAACACAGTGTGGAATAAAAGTAGAAAAAAAGTAAAACAAATATCTCAGTGTAAAGATTTGTGGAATGTTTATATGTTTAATAAGAAATGTACTTATTAGACTATTATTGGCTTGTATTTTTCCCCAGTGGGCTGTGGTATGGCGAGGTAAAATGACGTAAAGAGGATGTGGGGTGGGAGAGTGGGCAGCAGGGGGAAGTGGAGGCAGGTGCTCCTCTACCTATACTCATGTTATCCGTGAATGATGAACTATTCAATTGAAGCTTAAGTTCATATCTATTATTTTCCACGTCTGCTATGTTATGCTGGTAACATTCATACTGCTCATGTTAAACTCTGGCCATAGTGTGAACAAGAGGAGGTTTGAAGTTAATTGCAGTGATACTTTATTCATATGTGCTTGTTGCTTGCTAGAACAATCTACTAATAAATTAACTATACCATAATAATAGAGTAAATAAAACATGTAATAATAATAGATGGCGCGTGTTTCCTAAATTTTTAATCAGTTGTTATTTCAGACATTTTATTCTTTGAAACCAGTATGAAGGTAACAACGTGTGTTGAATATGTTTCTAAATAAATAATGTGCGGTGGTGGAGACTTCAGACGCCTGCCCACATCTTTCGTTTAAAGGAACATAGTGGCAACACTTGAGTTGCCAATGCAACATTTCATATTCATTTGCCACAGTTGACAATTCAATTCAGTTTCAATGTTTTATTCCTTGATAGCGGAAGCGGGATCCTAGTGCTGCCACTAAGTACCCCTGTACAGTCCAGTTGACAATGGGAAGTTTTCTTCTGATTTCGCATTTTGTTGTAATCATTGTATCGTGGTGACGAATGGCGAATATAACGTATTTCCAATGTAATGCACAACGAACTATATAAGGTAATAATCAATGTCTTTCGTGAGAGAGTTTATGTTCCGTATCGACCACACACAACACAACACACACACACACACACTCAATCCCTTTCATACCTTTACAATATTATCTCCCTATATTAATTACAGACGTAAAATATAAGCATTAAATGTATCCACTGTATCCACCCGACTGCCGTGCTCCTCGGTGCATCCCTACTGTAGAAGTTTCCTTACATTTGTTTTTTAAATGACTGTACACAAACCTTAGTAAATTGAAATTAAATCTTGCACAGGTAATTTCTTCATCAAAATAAGGAGAGAGGTTACGGTAATTGGCATCAACAGCCCTCCAGCCTCCTACATAGGGGCATGAAGCTTATGGTTCTGTTACTATTCATAGAATTTTGTTTTAAATGAAAGCAGAAGTGTGGCTTCATTCATGAATATTGTTTCAGGCATGATGGTCCCTGGTCCAAGACATGACGGGTTATGCCAAAGCTTCCTCTAAATACCACCAGGGCAAGGTAAGCACTACTTCTGCTACTCGTATTGTGACACGATGAACAAGTATCTTTATATTATTTTGGTGTGAACGAAAAACATTGTTAGTACTGTATACTGTAATAGTTGTTCGTATTATTTGAAGAGAAAAATTGTTGGTCATGGTTAAGAAGAGGGTCACCACCTTATTTGTTTTTATTTGGTGGGGGGCAGGTAGGAGGGCTGAAGCTTTTGGTGGGGGGCAGGTAGGAGGGCTGATGCTTTTGGTGGGGGGCAGGTAGGAGGGCTGAAGCTTTTGGTGGGGGCAGGTGGGAGGCTGAAGCTTTGGTGGGGTAGGAGGGCTGAAGCTTTGGTGGGGGCAGGTGGGAGGGCTGAAGCTTTTGGTGGGGGGCAGGTAGGAGGGCTGTAGCTTTTGGTGGGGGGCAGGTAGGAGGGCTGAAGCTTTTGGTGGGGGGCAGGTAGGAGGGCTGAAGCTTTTTGGATACACATTTGTTGTAATGCATAAATGCTTATCTAACAAGAGAGAAAACAAATTTATACAGTTTTCTTAAGAATTTTAAGGTCTTATCAAAACTCCCCCAGGAAGGCTGAAGGTCTAAACCACTAATGATGACAGACAAAATGAACCAGCTAAACCAAATTTTATGATCTTACATATCTATTGATTTGGTTAGGTTAGGTTGGTTACTGTTGCCAATCACCATAGCCCCACAACCAATTGCCATTTTGTAAGATCACCTTTAAAGGTGCTACTGTAGGTTCATAGTTATTATTGAATACTCTCCCACTTAATAGATTTTTTTTTTTGCTTTCAATCAAACACGTCCTCGAGATTCTTCCAATATATGATGCGGTATAAATGGCAACTTTCTCCTTAACATCTATGACAAATTTTACAGGAGTAAAGTGTGATGGGAGGTTAATCTGATTTTATTTTCAGGTTGGTGAAAGTTAACAGCTTCACGAGGGAACGTAACACCACAACACATTACACTTCAGGCATGTCCAAGTCAGTTTTATATATCAGTTATTATTGTTTCTGTACTTGCTCAGGGGTCTTGTGCCTCTGCTAACTGAGTAAGTTGCTGATACCTCCTGCATTGACGATCCGGATCAAGTTTGTTGTATAAAGTTACTGGGGAAATTTTCTTGGTCCTGATTTTCTTGATACTAACTTGCGTATATTAACTCATATCAACTTCCGAAACTTTTAACTACTTTACGCCATTTTCGCATGATCGTTTAATTAATTTTCCATTCAAGCATCATGCATCCTCTTAATACCGACATGTTTTCCCATGTTTCTTGTGATACCAGAGATCGGGTCCAGATTGAACCAGAACATGGAAAAGTCAGTTTTCATTCCACTCTCGATCCATCCCGGAACGAGAAGAGCGTCTTTTAGTAATTTGGTTCTGCCTTTCAGACGCCCCTTCAGTTTGTTATGGTTTTCATTCTTTCATGCGCTGGTATTTATTACAGTAGAAGGAAAAAAAACATTCTTACTTGAATGTCGTGTTTTGCCTTTCAAATAAGATATTTTCTGGTAAAATGTAAAGTAATTTTTAATAAAATATAAATTTTTGTGTTTCTTAATCGCTATTTTTCCCGGAGGAACTGGAGGTATGGGAAGAGCCTACTGCTGTCTCTACTGTCCTCGTCTGCCTAGAATAGTTACTGGTATTTTTCTCTCTCTCTTATGTCAGACGTATCAAGTTTGATATTGAAGTCAATGAAATATTGAAATAAATATTCTAAGGTAGTCATGGTGGGCGCTAAAAAGTCAAGAAGTTTGTAAAATGTGGAGCTTATCTATGATACACATGCATGCTATCTACCAGAGATTCTAGAGACAAGCACGTCTCCAGAACTCTCAGGCTTGTGATGGGGTGGAAAGGCTAGAAACAGAGTCGATTATGTTATAATAAGTAGAGCAGTAATGATGATGATATTACCCCCTGGAGGGTGTGTGGCTGGGGTCCTGGTATCATTCACTGGAGGGTGCTTGACTGAGGGCCTGGTATCATCCACTGGAGGGTGCTTGACTGAGGGCCTGGTATCATCCACTGGAGGTGTATGGCTGGGGTCCTGGTATCATTCACTGGAGGGTGCTTGACTGAGGGCCTGGTATCATCCACTGGAGGGTGCTTGACTGAGGGCCTGGTATCATCCACTGGAGGTGTATGGCTGGGGTCCTGGTATCATCCACTGGAGGGTGTGGCTGCGGTCCTGGTATCATCCTACCTTCCTACACTGGCAGTATTGTTCTGAAGATGAGTTCTGTGTAACCCGAAAAGTTAGATAAATAAATTCGGCTCAACCCTCTCCCTCCAAGTGCTAATCATTGGTTTTGTTCATGCCTCAACACATGACTGAGATTTTGGCAAGCTGCTTCTTGGATAAATATATCTTAAAATTTATGATGGATAAATCTTTGTTATGCCATTTTCAAATAAAATTTAGTCATTCATTATTTGATAAGTTTTTCGCCTTATTTTACCCCGTAATTTCCCTCATCTTTCATGCCTTTCCCATTACAAGTGAATAACAGGTAGATAGAGGAAAACGTAAAAAACTACTTAAAATTAAAGGAATAAGTTGTTGTCATTTTTATTACTTACTTTCATCCAAACAACACCTGTGAAAAATATGAACGAATTCCATAAAGTCCTTTTTGTGTTAATCGTCTGCTTCTCTATTGCCTAATTCAGAAATATTCTTGATAGTTCTGCAATATTTTAGATTTGTAACCCATGAACATTGTGATATCGGACGAATGCTATTTCCTGTGTAATCACTGACAAATAACCGGGTGGAAGCGAACGTATATAAACTTCTAAAGTGTCCCCTAGCAAAGGGCATTCAGAGGCAGTCAAGCAGCTAACTGGTTCATAGAAAATGTTGCCAATATTTTAAGGGAGACTTTATCAGTTATCACCCTAAGTCGACAATTTTGTGTCGTGCTGTCACAATCCCAGTATGGGGATTATGCCGATACTACCCAGCAACACATTTTAACGAGTGTTAAGGAGAGGGATGCTGCTATTTTCTGAACAGTTGTGGGGGGATCTGTGTCAATTAGATAATTTTCTTTCGTCTTACTGACTTATGAGTTTTACACTGCGGAAAAGATTGAAAATTCTAAATTGATTTAATGTAAGTGCAAGGTAATATTTTTTGTTACCTCTGTATTGTCAAATATATTTATTTATATAGTAAATTCTTTGTTATCTGATCAGTCACCCCAACCCTATACCCGTAAAAATTTTAGTCAGAGTTGTGAACTCTTGGAACAATCTGCCAGAAAATATTGTGACGGCACCGAGTGTGAGCTCTTTCAAGACCAGACTTGACCAACACTGGAGCAGGTTAAGGTACATTCAGGAGCCGGTACATGCCCAGTACTTACCAACAGTGCATAAGAGACGTGACCGATTGCCCAAGCGGCTAACGAGCCGATCAGTGGGGAAGAGGATATATATATAATTTTTTGTTTTGGGGGGGGGTATCCGTGGTTGATCCAGCTTACTGTTTGCCGTTGTTTGTATACCTGCATTGTCTATGTGCTATAAGTACTGAGCCTATACGAAATTACTTGATAAATGATGAAAAGTGCTGCAGTTGCGTTATTACGTTATATGTTAAAATCCCCCCTTCCCTCTGCCTCTATATCTTATTGTGTAGAGTTGCGTGCATAAAATGACACAAAAATCTGACTGTTTCACAAACCTCATTATCATCACCTCAACCTTTCAAGTGCTGTAGCTACGAAACTTTGCTGATTCCGACAGTTTGATATACACTCTGCAATTTACTGTACGCAATTAAGAATCACCCTGTATTGGGTCTAATTTTAACAGTTAAATATAGACAAAATTATTACTAGAAATCACTTAGTTATAGATAAAACTCCAGTGTATGTGTATTGATAGTTTTTGTTTATACAAATATAATAATTCACCTCTGGGAAGGGTGGTTAGATTAGGTTAGGTTTGGTATATCAAACTACATAATATCTCGTAATTATCTTTATTAGAGAAATGGGTGGAATTATCTCGCACAAATTAAGCCTTACGTTAGAATATCCTTCACTGGTGATGTAGCTCGCCAACAACTTCAGCAACAAATGTTATCCGTTGACATGATGTTGCCAGTTGGAAGCTTCACAAACACCTTTTTTCCCAATCAGTTTTTAATTTCATAATATTCCAAAACAATGGAAGACAATCATTACAATCAGTTGTATATCTGAAAAGTTAATAACTATAAATTATGTGTAATTAACTATAATTTTATCCTTGTGTGGACTTGGTGGTTCTATACTCCAGACCGGTTTTCCTGTTGGCTTGAATGTCCGAGGTTGTTGATAGTGTTATGGAGTGAGGTGAGGGCCGAGAGGTGATTGGTGGAGCCGTGTGTGTACATCGATGACGTAAGAGTGGGCAGTGACCCGGAGCCAATGGGAGACAACGAACTCGGAGGCAAACCGTGTGTTTCACCAACCAAGTGGCGGTCAGCCAAAGGGTTAATTGGACTTGGGTGTATGATTGGTCGTTCACAAGAGGAGGCCACCAATGAGGACGGAAGAGGCAGTGAGGGGAGGCATTGGGGCGGGAGGTGAGGCAGGGCGTGTGAGGGGAGAGGTGAAGGGAGAAGGGGCAGGCCGCTGCCGTGGAGACCCACTGTGTGCTGATTTGGGTGTCCCATGGAGTAGTTGAAGAGCCTGTGGAAACGAAGGGATGCTTTTAGGTTACAGTAACACCAGCAGGTTCTACCTTAACATATACGTCATCCACGTGTGTTTTGTTCATCCATTTACACAACCTCTGAGCAGCTGCGTGAGGTCTTGCTTCTAGTACTGTATAAACATGTGGTATGAGTTTATTAAAGTAGATTGCTCATGAAAGTAAACAATAATCACCTCTGAGTGCTGGGAAACTGAGCTGTAACAGAGTAGTTAAGGTGGGGAAGGTTTTTAACCCTTCGTGGTCAAATGGATAAGTTTCCAGCCGACCAATCGTGGTGGTACAGGTTCGATACCCGTCCAGTGTTGCCAACTCGGATTTTCAAATGTCGCTAGGCTGGTACCTAAAAGTAGCTAAATGTCGCTAAATCTTCCATGGAAAGTCGCTAGCTATTATTCCCAAGTTTCTTGAATGGTAAAATTGTCTGTCTTTCTGCACTAAACGGCTCTTCTGCTTTCTTGTGTTTTTTAGTGTTTTTGTGTTTTTCAATGTCGCACAACTTGGCAGACAAAGTACACTTGCAAAATTTACAAAATCCTTTTTTATTATCTCCTGGCACCTCCAGAAGCCAATTTTTGTATCTGTCATCTCTGAGCCATTCCTTCCTAAATCGCTGCGAATACTGTGGCTTACCCATTTTCTATTGGGACTATGAAGGGTTCAAATTAATAAACAGCATGCAAACAAGCGGAAACTTTCCTTGATGGTTTTTGGCAAAGCGGGTGAACAGTGTCGGGGCAACTGTATGGAGTCTATGGGTCACCCATGGTGGACGCGTATGAGAAGTTTGGAACCACGCAGGCTTGATAGAATTAATTCTATAAGATGTTTTGCTAATATTCTTTAAAATTTAGCGTATTAATGAAATTCATATTGCATATCTGACAAAGAGGTAAGTTACCCAGGTGCTACAAAGGCGAAGGTAATAGACAAATAAATGACGACACGGCAACATTAGCCATGGACGGGCTGACATCAAGTGATCAGGAAATAGACGTGTCCCTCCTTCTGTACCACGACCCGTTCAAATGTATTAAACTTTTCTTATTATTTATTGTCCCTGTAACCCCGTTGCTATATATTATGGCTCGAAATTAGGAAAACTGAGTTTTCATGGACAGTCCAAAAGTATCCAGAAAGTCGCTAGATTTCTGTGGATATCTCTAGATTTGCGACAAGTCGCAAATCGCTCTAAAATGTCGCTAGAACAAAACTAAAAGCTCTAGATCTAGCTACAAAGTCGCTAAGTTGGCAACTCTGTACCCGTCACTCAGAGGTGATTATTGTTTACGTTGATTTGTATGTGTACATTACAGCTTCTGATATATTTCTGGTGTATTTCCGGTGTTGTGTTACTGGAAAGTGGTGAGGAGATATACTTTGTTACTAAAAAAAAAATAATTAAACTCGGAGTTGATTGCAGCCAAAACACATTAATTAGTATGTAGTTATTATCAACACTCTCTTACAGTAGAACTCAGGTTACATCGCTGGATAGACTCACCACAGTCTATCACCGACCACCATGGGCCGTGGGCTGAGGACCCCCAGAGCGGAGTAATACTGTTGTGCCATCAGTTCTAAGTCGTTTGTGTACTTCCTCTTCCATTTCGTCCGTCGATTCTGGAACCATATCTTGATCTGGGTAAGGGAATGTTGAATTAGTTGATTAAATGGGAGAATTATTCTTTTATTTTACTTCGTTTATTCATGTAGTATTTGACTGGTATATCATGGTAGTGTACAAATCAATTGGTAATATATAAGGTGTCGTGTTGTACAAGAAACTATGATAATCTTAAGGAATGTAAAAACACAAGCTTCCATCCCTATTCTCCTTACACGTGTCTCCATATTCCCTTCTGTTCCATTTAAATCACATTTACCTTCCCTAATCACTTGATAACCAAAGCTCAATTCACTTGAAAATCGGTAAATGCGACTTCTTACTTCAGAAGTTAAGATTCTGTACTCCAGTGGCCGGGATATACGTAATCAAGGGGTTGAGGGTATCGTACTCACGAGATTAGATTATAGTACTATAGGGGTTAAGTCATACACTCGAGGGGTGAAGATCTCGTACTCAAACAATTAGGTTTAGGGTCCTCGTATTCAAAGCGGGAGGTTGGCCTGTTTTTTGTACTGTATTATGAACTCTCTCTCTCTCTCTCTCTCTCTCTCTCTCTCTCTCTCTTCTCTCACACAAGCTCACTTGCGTCTCGGTGAGTTTCAACTGCTTGGAGAGTTGGAGTCGCTTGCTGACGGACAGGTACTTATTCTTCTCAAACTCCTGCTCCAGTGCCTTGATCTGTGAGGCTGTGAAGGCGGTGCGAGGCCGCTTCTTGCGTTCCTCACTCGTCCGGGAGTCCTCTGATGGGGGGTGGGGTGAGGGGAGAAGAATGTCAATAGATGCGAAATAATGGACATAATTAAGGTTAATATCAATCAATAAATCAGGGTGTCGCCATAATCATGTTCTGAGGGTTGGTGACCATAGCCCTCCACCCTATACTTTATCGGGTTGTATATAAAGATAAGATGCATAAGACCAAAACAAATTATAAAATGTAAAATAGAAACATAGAAGCTAAAAGAACAATGAGAAAATATTACAAACATTATCTTTTCTAATCTTGAATCATAAATGTAGGAGAATTCTTGACATAATTTTTGACGATGGAGGGTTCATAGTTGTGAGTGGGGGTGTGGGCGTGTGGGGGTGTAATTAGACGTTAATATGTACTTAAAAAAAACAACACCACGTCGGGTTTTTTTTTTATCTCTAACCTTAACCTTAAAACATGTATGACGTTTTAGGTGTGTTGGAGTGATGTGCAATTGTGCATCCTCCTGACACTCGACAAAACCACACCTGCCACCCATCCCCGCCCACTTAATGCTATACCTGCCGCCCATCCCCGCCCACCCAATATTGCTATACCTGCCGCCCATCCCCTCCCACTCAATGCTATACCCGCCCCCATCCCTGCCTGCCTGGTTGCACAAGTATAATCTGCGCTTCTTCCATCCCCGCCCACCAGCATTGCTATACCCGCCGCCCATCCCCGCCCCACATTAACACAGGCACGCCCATCCCCGTCTGCCTGACCTTGCTATACCCACGCCCATCCCCAATTGCTATACCCGCCCATCCTCCCTGCCTAATTAGTATACCTGGCCCATCCCCGCCCAACACCAGCACTGCTCAGTTTGACCTGCCCATCCCCTGCCCACTCAGTATTGCTGTGCCCCCCCATCCTGCCCACTCCACATTACTTACACCCAGCCTATCCCTGCCCATCACGCTGTACCCGCCCATCTCTCGGCCCCTGCTCCACATTGCTATACCCACAGCCCATCCTGCCCACCCACACATTGCTATAATTCCACACCCATCCCCTGCCCACCATTACACCCATCTGAAGATACACCCACCTACACATGCCCATCCCTGCCCACCAATTGCATCACGCCCATCCCAAATCACCAATATTACACCCATCCCTTGCTGCATTGCCAAAATTCCGCAGCCCATCCCTGCCTAATTAATATTACTATACTCATGTCATCCCAACCTAAATTCTCTATATTGATACACCTATCCTCACACTCATATACCTGCCCACCCCGCCCACCCATTAATACAGTTATACCCGCCCATCCCCTGTCCACTCAATGCTATGCCCGCGTCCATCCCCTGCCCACCATTATTAAGCACCCGCCGCCCATTCCCGCCCACCAATGCTATATACCTGCTGGCCTATCCCCGCCCGCTCAGTATTGCTATACCTGCCGCCATCCCCGCTCAATTAATGCCATACCTACGCTCATCCCCGCCCACCATTATTGCTATACTCATCCATCCCCGCCCACTCATCGCTATACCTACGCCCATCCCTGCTTCCACTCAATGCTATACCATTATGCACCCAACACTATTTTACCCGCCGCCCATATCCGCCCACCCACAACTGTTATACCCACCACCCATCCCCGCCCACTCAATGCTGTACCCGCTGCGAATCCCCGCCCACCCAAAACTGCTATACCCGCCTCCCGTCCCCACCCACCCACTCAATATCGCTATACCCGCCACCCATCCCCGCCCACTCAATGCTGTATCCAACGCCTATCCCCTCCCACTTAACATTCGTTTTACTCACTTATCCTTCCCACTCGGTTACAGTGTGGGTGGGCGGGGTGTTACAGTGTGGGTGGGTGGGGTGTTACAGAGGGGGTGGGCGGGGTGATACAGTGTGAGTGGGCAGAAAGGTGTGAGGTGGGCGAGGTGATACAGAGGGTGGGCAGGGCTGTCTGAAGGGGTGGGCAGGGTATTCTACAGTGTGAGTGGGCGGGGTGTCCCAAGGTGGAGTGAGGTGTTAGAGGGGTGGGCAGGTGTCTGATGTGTGAGTGGGCAGAATGTGTGTGAGTGGGCAGGGGTGTTCCCAATGTGGTGGGCGGGGTGTTACAGGGGTGGGCAGGGGTGTCAGTGTGAGTGGGCGGGGTGACCCAGTGTAGTGGGCAGGGTGTTACAAAGAGGGTGGGCAGGGGTGGCTACAGAGGGAGTGGGCAGGGGTGTTCAGTGTGAGTGGGCGGGGTGTCCCAAGGGGGTGGGCAGGTGTCCCAGTAATAGTGGGCAGGGTGTTCTGAGGGTGGGTTGACAGTGTGGGTGGGATGTGTAAGGCAAAGTATGGCGGTGTGTGGGGCAGGATGTGGGGTTGGGTGTGACTGGGTGGTGGGCGGGGTGTGTTATGTATGAGATCTGAATGGGATGTGAGTGAGTCATAAGCGAGAATGTGGGTAGGGGCGTAGGGGAGGATGTGGGTGGGGATGTAGGCATGGGTGTAGGCAGGGGTGTGGGCGGGGGTGTGGGCGGGAGTATATGGGCGGGGAGGAGGAAATACCCACCACCCCGAGATAGACCAGCGGGGGTTAAGCCGCCTGACTGCTAATAGCCTCCTTAGATGGTAATTAATAACAGTGTGTGTCACCGTGGCGCCGTCATCCGAACCCGCAGGTCAACAGGTCAGCGAGTGTGACCTGGGGTGACCTGGGTCAAGCGTCACCACCGAGAGTTGAAGTTCGTCTCCTCAGTCATACGCTATATAGTGATTATGTCTATAGTTTGGCAGGATTTAATTGATTGGAAGTGTGTGTGTGTGTGTGTGTGTGTTAAGCTAAATAAGGATAATTGCTGAATAGAGATAACTTCCATGTACTTCTAGCCTTTGGAACTTACTGTCTGACTATAGACGATCATAGAGGTCTTCAAAATACACACAAATGTATAGTTTCATAAAAAAAACCTAACCTAACCTTACCTAGACAATTTTAGGTATAATTTTCCTATTTCTGCTATAATAAACGACAACTTAAAAGAAACAGAGCAAATTTTACCATATGCGAATTAAGACAATAACTTACTCCAATTAGGCAAAAAAAATATCAGTTGCTTTTTAAGGCTTAACACGTAGACAAGAAAGCAATTATGAATGATTATTTTCCTGACAAACTCAAATCGACCTACGAACTTGAATTTTATTATTTAAATTTCTCACATATGAACACACCTTTGTTAATTTCAGGCAATACCGGTAATGTTAAGACTCGTGAAGAAGCCGCGTTACAAGAGTATTTTAACGCTGATGTAGAAATAGTTTTGAACACTGTGATGTAGTTAACGCTGGCGCGCACACTTCTCAACGTGGCGAGAGAGGAATATAACACTTGTTGCTATACGGCGTTGAATATTGCAAATAAATTTCAACACATGTGAAATATAGCAGTTATCATGAAGCTTGCAATATTATTTTAAAACAAAAGGTTAATTTAAATGGTGTAAGGAAGTTTTACCACGGCAGGGATACGAACCAACAACACATCGCTGTCACTGCAATCGCGGTCACAATGTCAAGAGGCACAGACATGATACCAACAATAATAATAATAATAATAATAATAATAATAATAATAATAATAACAATAATAATAATAATAATAATAATAATAATAATAATAATAATAAAGTGCAAAATATAATAAAACAAGAAAAAATATGGTAACTAAGACCAGATGATATTTTGTTACTTATTCATTTATTGAGATAGAGGTCTTATGATTATCATATGTTTTTCAAGACAGCTGGAGTTGTCAGAAGGCTCATCAATTCGACTCCTGGTGTTATTATTATTATTATTATTATTATTATTATTATTATTATTATTATTATTATTATTATTATTATTATTATTATTATTATTATTATTATTATTATTATTATTATTATTATTATTATTATTATTATTATTATTATTGCATCTTTTCTATTCTAGCTAGTTGTCTTTCTGTTTCCAGTGATAAGTATAGACTAAAATTTTATTCTGACAATGAACTTCCTTAAAAAAAATTACAGACTAAAGATTCCCTCCAAACATAATAATTGATTATTTATATACGAGAACATACTCAACATACCTTCTTGGGCAACATATGTGATAATTACACCATTTATATTAATCCCACTAATTTTACCAACAATTAGTGAATACCTATTGCAATTAACTATATTTTTTTACTATGAACAATTCTAAACTAATAATCGCATTTTGGGGGGTTAAATCAGTATCAAATTAAGACAAGTATATACAGTATTTGATTGGTTTATTTCTCTCGGCGATTATTCCGATTTCCCGGCGCTAATGTTCATAATCATTCATTCAATTCCGTTTTCCTACTTGGACTCTCAGGGGTTAAAGTGTGATCCGAATATATAAACAATCACATCCAGCCTCTGATACTACACAGTTTATATAATATTGTATGAATGATTGATGTAGTAAGAATCCATTCCTTCCATAAGATCCACACGGACGGGATACACATATACACACGCGCGTGACCACACACACACACACACACGAAGCACACAGAAACTTGATAATGTCTGAGCGAATTTTCGTTTCATATATAAAAATCACCATAAAAAAATAATAATCAAACAAAAAACACAATAATAATTTTTTTTATTATACCGTAGTTAAAAAAAGAAAAATATTCTTTATTATCTATAGTCAACCAATTCCCCAGCTTTTCTGAATTCATTGATGATTTTTTCTTCATATATGGGAGTTTGTTTATTCAAATTAGGTGTAAAATTCAGTGAACGATGCTTTGATACTTTTGTTTCATTCATTAAAGAGGAGTAGAGAGGAGCTGCGTTGCCAACTTAGCGCTGACGGAGAACTGTGGCTGCCCAGTGACCGACGGAGATGTACAGTTGTTTTGCATAAGTGACATTTCAATGTGGTTTAGTTAATATTATTACACGGTGTAAAATTAGCTTCATTGTTACTTACGTGAGGTAACTGATGCAATTAAAAATTCTGATGAAAAAATATTACGAGGAAGAATAAAGATAATAATAATAATAATAATAACAACAATACTACTAATATAATAATAATAATTATAATAAGAATACTGATAATAATAATAATAATAATAATAATAATAATAATAATAATAATAATAATTCAGGGAGTGTAGGTGTCACATACTTGTATGCTAAGACTATATTAGCATGACAGAAACTGTTGCATAGTATTCTTTCACCCACCCGTTGAGAGACGGGTTGTCACCGTTAACAGAGAGAGAGGGGGGAGGAGGAAAGCGAGTGTGAGAGAAAAGGAAAAAAAGGAGGGATGAAGAAGTGTATGTATTTATGTGTATATGTGCAGGTGTGAAACTATAGGCAAGTTTCTTTACGCCATTTGCCTGTGTCTACTCAGCAGTAATTGGGAACCTGGATGTTAATCGATTTGCGGATTGTGTTCCTAGGTAATGGTTAGCCAGTGCAATTGGCGAATTGTCCGGTCTTCTCGGACTATTCCTTGACACTGGGTCATGCAGCTCTTTAACTTAGGATGTTGGACCATCCTCGAACACGAGGGGCAACCGTTAATTAATAATGATACGTGCGTGCGCGAGTGCGTGTGAGGAAAGATGGTGAGAAAGAAGTGTGGGAGAGAAGGAAGAAGTGAGGATTGAGTGTGGGAGAAGAATGAGCAGTGTGTACAAGAGAGAGAAAGAGAGTGTGAAGAGGAAGAGAAGGGAAGAGGAATTAAGGGTTAGAGAAGAATAAGAATGGGAAGAGGGTAGGTAGTAAGAACATAATTATACTAACTTCCTCCATAATTCCCCTTTCACATATCCCCCCTACTTCACTAAGTTCTTTAACCTATCGTGTTACTGATTATAAAATTCATCCTTAGGTCAGTTTGTGTACGATGTGGCTGCTTTTATTCACCCATTGTCCGTCTTTACTGATTAAACTGATGGACGTTCTTCCCGAGCGTGGTTGTTTTTTCTGTTAAATGAGGTCATTTCTGGGTCATAAGACTCTTGTTCGTAAAGTTTATTTTATTGCTAAGTATAATTTTCAGTCGGGTATATCTTCAGCGGGTATATACTTATATATTTTTTGTTCTTGTGCTTTTGTTGTTCTTGTTATAGTTATTATTATTATTATTATTATTATTATTATTATTATTGTTATTGTTATTGTTATTATTATTATTATTGTTATTATTATTATTATTATTATTATTATTATTATTGTTATTATTATTATTATTATTATTATTATTATTATTATTATTATTATTATTATTATTATTATTATCCACCACATCAATTCAGCAAAGATAATATTTTTATGAATACAGTATTACTTATTTTCGATATTATTTCCCGTCGGCTAAATTTCCAATGCTATCTATTCCCCGTCGGGTAGGTGTCATCCTTCCGGATATCTTGACTATCAGGTAACTTATCTGTCGGTTATATTTCTCATCGATAATATTTCCCATAATCTATAATTCCTCTTTATCATACTCCCTCTCGCTTAATTATACCTCCAGGTGTGTAGTTGATATAATTCCTGTAGGATATATTCTTTAACGGGTATTTTTCCTGCTGAGTATATTTCTTATCAGGTATAGTCGGGTATATTTCTAATAGATTTTAAAGCGTCATGGCTAAATGTGCTATCTTATTCCGTGTATATCGTGTATTATATTTTATAATATATAATACCTATATCATGTATCAAATATATTTCTTATAAGTATGTTTCGAATTGGTTATATATTTAATATATTTTCCATCGATATATTTTATATATAGCTGCTGTTTTGATTATGATCAGGTATACTCATAGACGGATATATTTCTCGATGAATATAGTATCCACTAAGAAGAGTATATCTCCAAGAAGTATATTTACCCATGAATATACGAAGTACCATGGATATATATCGCTAATGGTATATTTCCCGATGAATATATGGACCATAAATGAAATATAGTATAACAAGTAATATATTTATCATTGAATATACAGAACAATTGGGGAAAATATCACATAAAAAGTATACCTACCAACGAATATACAAACTAGTAGGCAATTATATATCCTAACGCATATTAGGTATATTTTTCACTTATACATTTATCATAGTGTCCTGGCTATGGAGGTTATACCAAAACTGGGAATATATTGAAATTTTAGTGATAAAAGACCTTGTCCGTTGAATTACCTAAAATTTAAGACTTGGTGAACGGTGCCTAAAGACCATGGTCCTAACCTAACCTAACCTAACCTAACCTAAAAATTAAGGCACCCAAATAGATTATATACAGCCATAAGAGCTAAATAATCGGGACCGTCGGAGCAACTCACTATCACTAGGTCTCAGAAAATGAACGCGTAACTCGCATTTCATTGATCTCCATCGTTAAACAATGATTACCGCTCCCCCCCCCCCTCCCCCAATAAGCTTTGTTGAAGACCAGTTGAACTTAATTGGCGAGACGTTAAATTGGTACTTAGGTAAGCCCGGTGAATTTAATGAGTATTAATGTTTTCTTGGGTTCAGTATCACCAGGTGAGTAGATGACTATATTTACCTGTTCCTCTGTGGTGTTGTATTTTAATCTTATGTTTAATGTGTTGAAAATAGTTTGTAATGTTCCTAATTAGTGATAGGTTGAGTGTTGTTGTATGCTCTCTCTCTCTCTCTCTCTCTCTCTCTCTCTCTCTCTCTCTCTCGTTCTCCCCTTTTCTATTTATATCTTACTTACCTGCATCGCTGTGCTGAGGATCACACCTGGAAGACGAGGTAGACACCCCTCCCTCACCCTCCATAGAGTGAGAACTGCCACCATCGTCAACCACCACATCGTCTTCCCCCTCGTCGCATTCTCTCAGCTCATCCTCCACATCCTCCTCCAATTCCCCGTCCTCCCCCGTCGTGGTGTGGCCCTCCACCCTGGCTGTAGCCCTAGGAGGTTCGGAGCTGGCTCTTAGGTTGGTCAGAAAGATCGGGGTGGTTAAGTCTGAGGGCTGGGGCGAAGCATCTCGTCGAATGTTGGGTTTGGGGCATCCGATGAGCTGGGGATGTGAGTCGAGATGAGATTGAGAGTCCGGTGTGAGGGCTGGCGTGAGGGCTGGCGTGAGGGCTGGGATGAGTGCAGATAGTGGAGGAGAGGGGTGAGGGGTGAGGCTGTGTGGTGGAGGCTGAGACGAGGGCCTGCGGGAGGCTAAGAGAGATTCGATGGAGAACGAGTCACTGGCCATGGTGAGGCGGGGAGGGGGCGACGATGACATCTTAAACTATATTACCGGAAGAAAAATATTACCGGTATGTATTTTTCAACTGGTTGGGGAATCTGTGGAATATATATGACAGAACTGTATACGATTCCACAAATTCGTTCTGTTATGAAATATACTGACACACGGTCACATTAATGTTTATTGACGGATCCTTGAAAACAGGTCAAATATCACTGTGAGGTCAACATGACAGCTCGTGTGTCTTCACTGTTAAAGGGATGTGACCTCAGGAGGGGTCATCAGGTCACCTTACTTATCATAGCCTCTTGTCACTTAGTCTTAGTGGGTGCCAATGCCACGTTGAAATAAGATGACACTTTGGGAAATAGTTGGCACATATAGTTTAAGTGCCAAACCTTTATCAGTCTTACAATACAGTCAGTTTTTTATTCGTAGATCGCTCACGAGTCAGTATCAACAAACTCTTTTAACAGTGTGTTGACCTATTCCTTGGTAAAACGTGTCACTTATATATCATGTACAATGTCCATCTCGCCGAGTCACGGAGTCGCCGCACCACACATACTATCGTCCAAAATTTGCTCTTCCTCTGAGTTTTTGCTTTCATATAAAGTCGCAGGAACATACGTCGGCCACTCCGCCAGGGCTCAAGTATTGGAGCTGAGCGACGTGGCACTGGTGAACGACGACACGACACAGAGACAACCAGAGTGGCACTCCGGGTGTGTGAGTGAGGTGCCTCTGTGTGCCAGGGCATCACGCCCCGGGTAGGAGGAGGAGGAGGAGGAGGAGGGCACCCCGCCACTGACAATCTTCACTAATTGTGTTTACTTCTTACTACGCCTTAAATTCGAATTCATCTCAGGTTCCTCACTGGTTCTTGGGGTCAAGGTTGATTATATAAGCACAGGTAATATATTATCTCAAGTATATTGTCACAGAATCGTCCTCAAAAACTAATTTATAATCAACAGTTGGGCTCTGGTGGCCACGCCTGGGGGGCACGGAAGCGAGTCGGAACACAGGAAAAACACTCCGAGTGACACCAAGCAGAGGAGGTGGGCGGGGCTTAGTGGACAAGGCCCCGCCCACCTCACACCACACTCAGGACACACGCTCGGTGTCTGAGATGTATGACGCCTCTATATCATTATTATTATTATGATCGTTGGTGATGCTTTCTCCCTCTCATTGACCACCGCATCATTATACAATACGTTGCGTTTGCGTGTGCACGTGCTTGTGTGTGCTCTTTATGAATTTCCATAGATTTGGAGATAGAGAGCTGAAATTTGGTAGGGATGTGCGGGTGGCCTAAGGGATATTCGTACACTAACTCCTATTCCTTCATCTGAGCGAAGCCGGATAACCTATCTTATAATTTTGTACCACGAAAGTCTTAGACGCATATGATCCCTAATAGTTTAATATATAATCTGTGATCATTTGAAATATATCGAAATAATTGTCTCATCAGTTACCTTATTCTTACTTTAAAGGTGTGTGTGAAGACTTCCTTGGTGTCAGAAGTTACACACACACACACAGGTATAAAGTGTCGTGGGCTCGTCTCATAGGTATATACATTTTGGCCTAGTGTTATTGAGTGCGGTTGAGATACCTAGAGGTGTAGTCAGTTAAAAATATGTTTATCAGGAGCTTTTCAAGAGAACTACAGGTATTTAGAGACTCAGCCAAGATAATGAAAACTTTAGAAGACACACTTAAGGAATGGATGCACTTAAGTCAATGCTTTGTGTTGTGGATCGTGGAAGTGTATAGTGAGTGTCTCTAACCCGTCTTGTTGATATGTGTTTAGTGAGTTTACGAGGGAATTGAATCTTCTTGCATACCCCCCCCCCCCTCTCTCTCTCTCTCCTTTTCATTGACGGTGGAATTGAGCATCCTTGTCTACTCTTCTCCCCCTTCTTATATGATTCTCTTCCACCTCCGTTTCCTCCCTCCATTCATCATTATTCTCCTTCTCCCATTTCCCTCTTGTTTTTACACTGCCTTTTTTGCTTTTCAGTCCCCACTTTCTACATGTCTTTTTCCTTCTTTCCAATTTGCTACTTTCTTTTTTTCTCTTTGTTTCCTTTCCTCTTGTTTATCCTGTCTTCCCTCTCTTCACATCATTATTCTCCCTCTCCTCTTCCTCCGTTTCTTCCTCTCTTCTCACCTGTCACCCCCTCTCTATTCTTATATTTTTATTATTTCATTATCCTCGTTCCTTCCATCTACATTATCATTCTTCCCTTGTCCTATCCTCTCCTTCGTGTCCCCCCTCCCCATTTTCTTTGTCTATCACCCTTTTCCTTGTTTCCCTTCCTCCCCTCCTCTTCCCCGTCACCCCCCCTCCTCTTCCCCTTCACTCCCCTCCTCTTCCCCTTGGTGTCAGAGGAGAGGAAATTCCCCATTGAACACGCAAATAACAGACGCGTCACAGTACCCTAATGCTGTTTACATATTCTGTCAATTGTTAAGGTTCGTATGAATGATTAATTTATTTATGTTCTTTATAAAATTACATTCCTCTTTTTGCTCAATCTTCAATGTTCGTTTAATCTGAGTGTGAAAACATGGATAATCTGATTGTCATTTTCTTGTATTCGAAGCCAGAATTAAGCAAAGGGTTTTAAGGGATTGTTGTGTTGTATATAATGTAATGTAACCACGGTATATAAAGCACCAAAATAGATAACAACTTAGAATAATATGTCGTATTTTTTTGAAAGCGTTAACAAACAAATCCACTGTTTTACGAGAACAAATTAGAGGTAACTTGATAGTATGGCCAAAAGTAGGAAGATACGCGTACACATATTGTCATCTTAATTAAGCGGTATAAAGTGAGTTCTTAATGGCAACCTAATTTTTTAACGTTGGGGGGGTAGGAGACGCCCATCATACCATCCACCCCCCCTCCTTGAGTACCTGAATAACACTATTGAGATATTTACCTTTTGATACAACTCAAATCTTTTGTTAAGGTGATCTAAAAGAACATAATTTCAACATTGAGAATTATAATTAGTTGTGGTATTACTGCGACCTTCTTTTTTCTCTGATAATTCATGTTATTTACGAGACGCCTGAGACTGTTAACTTAGTAGAGGTTAACCTTTCATACTTGGTGATAACTTGAGCCATTTAGATGTCATAATAATCATATCTTCGTGTATATCGGTTTGATCACCACAAAAAACAAAGAACTTCGGTGTTTTTTCTCTGTAACTTGAGCATCGTATCAGTATTAATGAGAGAGGTGTCACGTGCCTTAATAGCCTCGACTGTCAGTAATTAATGACATGTGAGTGATGAGCTCAAGCGTCTGGCACCCACGTGGAAGGGCGTGGGGGCGTGGTCTGCAGTTGTTGTATCAGGTCACTCAACGCAACCATTAGTGACGTCACGTTATCTGTGGCAGCAGTAGAGGCGTAAGGTTAAAATTATATCCTGAGCTTCAGATTGAATTTGAAACTATATAACAATTTCATACAGGAATAAGTGTAAATACGACCCATGTATACAAATCCATAATACCGCATGATTAGAGCACCAAGTTTCAACACTCACTGATATCCTTTTCACCGACTAATTTAATTACAGTTTATCGTCCAATAACTGTCAATTTCATAATAAAACAAAAAAAATGTATCTCTCTCAACTCTGCTAATTCATTTTTGGTTCCATCAACTCGTTTTCAGCATATGATATATAAATTCACGTATTGTATTACTTAGAAACTCAAGTCGAATACAACAATCCCACAGAACAGTTGCGGTATAATATAAAATACACTTCCTTTATCATATATGGCTTTTACGAATACCATGGATAAAGGGATAAGGTGATTAATAAACGCATTCACCTTATACTGAATGTATTTATGAGATTAAACACTTTATTTTCTGATAATTACTGTTAAACATCTTCCTTTATGTGATATAACACTATCGGTAAATTCCTCTGACCTGATCGCGGGAGCTGTGCGCATAAACAACGCCATTTAACCTATTGATAACGATAAGGTAGCCCATGAACAGTGTTATCTGCCTTAGAGGTTTAGGGCATCATGTTCCAAGGCTTATTGAGACAGTACTCTAGGGATGATTTCATTTTACTCATTAGGTTACGTCATTGTCTCCATGGGTTTGGTATTGTACTCAAGAGATTAAGCCATCGTAATCACTGGGCTTATTTATCGTACTCAGGGGCTAAAGATATAGTACTAAAATCAGATTATCCATATCGTACTTATAAGAAAATTAAGGAGGGGTGAGCGATCGACTTGAAATATTCGACAAATATTACCCTAAAAAACATTAACACACAATAACTAGGATAAAGAATAATAGCAAACATTGCTTTTGATATTGTAAAAAAAAAAATAAAAAAAATAAAAAGCATTAATGTATAACTGTAAATATTAGTAGACCGAACAAATTAATGCTTTGTATTAGTTGATTAGTTGATTATGATTGAGACTTGATATAGACATGGTCGATAGACTTCCTAAAGATATTAAAGAAATTTTGTGAAAGTGTGAAAATAGAATCAATTTCCTCATAACACTCTTAAACAAAAATATATATGCTCGTAATTTTTATGGTAATAATTATTGTTTAATAAAAGTATTTTTCGCCAGACGAAAAGGATGTACTGTATCATATATTTCAGCACACCTTAATCCCTTGCAACCACTCTGACCCCTTACCAGCCCACTCTGACACCCTACAACTTACACTACCCCTCTGCAGCCCACCATAATTCTCTACAGCCCACCTTGACTCTCTGCAACCCACCCTGACCACCTACAGCCTACACTGTTCCCTACACAGCCCACCGTGGTCGCTTACAGCCCACCCTAGACACCTCTAGCTCATTATATCAGCACCTTATTCCCATGGTAGCTCGCCAGCCCCTACCCTAGACCCTCCCGCTCGCCCGTACCACACCCTGGTCTCCTATAGCTCACCATAAGTCCACACTAGACCCCTCTACCCCATTATAACCCACAGACGACTCGCCATAACCCACAGCCGTCGACCCGCCGTAACCCACCTTTTAACCCACTGTGGGCTTCGGCGGTAGCACCCGACACCACGTCAAAGTCGGGCCTCAGATCTCTTTGTCTCCCGGCCTGAGGACGCGGCGTGGCACCAACTGGTGATGGATCGACCGCCCTCCTTCTAGGACAGGGAGAGGAGGAAGAAAAAGGTAAAGGGAAGAAAGAGAAAGAAGAGGGAGAGGAGTAATAGAAGGAAAAAAAGACAAGGAGGGTGGAAAGGTGGAGGAGGAGTAGGAGGAGAAGAGGAGGATAAGGAAGAGGAAAAACACGAGAAGGAAAGAGGACAAAAACGAGCAGGAGGAGAAGACAAAGAATGGTGGCTGTTTTCTGGTCAGGAATCGTCTAATCCCCCTCTCTCACCCACGAACATCTTTCACTTACATATGCTACTCATAAACCCCTTCGCCTCACAATACATACTCATAAACCTACTCACAAACACTCACAATAGTTACTCATAATCACCCTGTCTACCAGCTGTACGACCACCCGGAAAAACTACGCTAGTAACGAGGTTCTAATGAGGAAAATCTTGGCAAGAAGAAGATGGTCTTGTGAGGCTGTGCTTTATATATTTAAGTCTCATTAGTCAGGGGAAGCGGCGATGATAGGTGGGGGGAGGGTGAGTGAGTGTGTTGGTAGGGTGTGTGGGTGAAGGGTGTGGGTGAGTGAGGGGTGTGGGAAAAGGGTGGGGGTGCTGATATGGTGTGTGGGTGAAAGGTGTGGATGAGTGAGGGTGTTGGTAGAGTGTGTGGGTAACGCGTGTTGGTTAGGATATACCTATTCCTCTACTAACCAACCTGTAACCCCTATCGCCTATCCCATAGTAACCAATCCCTACGCATAGCTTATATTTCCTGCTAGCCTCCCGCCGTGTCCTCCCCTTAAGAATTATAGACACTAGCCTATATAAATTTACTTTAATTCCAGGTGCTGAGAGAGAGAGAGAGAGAGAGAGAGAGAGAGAGAGAGAGAGGTGTCGTTTAAAGTGCGGTACTTTCAGGCTGTCGTCTCGTTGACTGATGACACGACTAATTGCGGTAAGGACCAGCGTGCGTCAGATCACTAACACCTGGGGTCGTTAGTTGGTCGTCCAGGTCCTCTAACAATGCGTAACTGGCTGTTTGATGATTCTAAGATTACCCTGCTAGTGCTTGGTTGTGTGTGAACTAATGTTGTTCTGAGAAAGGACTCCTGGTCTGTCTGTCTGTCTGTCTGTCTGTCAACGTGACTTCCTAACAGGATCTAATACAAGTGTATGATATTTGATTATTAATATAGTAATAAATAATAACCTTTAAAATAATAAGCTTCGTTTGTTACTCCTAATATAATTCATACTCTATTCCTATAATTCATTCATCGGAATATGCATCATAATATTTTCCAACAATAAACACAATAATTTTAATAGCATTTGTGATGTATGGACAATTTTTATCTATAATCGTCCATGTGGGAATTGTCTTTCTAGGAATCGTCTTTTTTTGGGAATCGTCCAAAAGGGATGACACCCCCTTCTCCTCGACTCTGCCAACCTCCTACGACCTTTTCAGCCCTAGGACACCAAGGGCCAACACTGTTTCACCGACCGTCCCACAAATCCAACATCGCCGTCAATGTCACACACACCGGCACTGCCTCACTGGCGAACGGAAATAAAGTCACAGAACAAAAAAAAAAGAAAAGTAAAAAATTTTGGCTACGAAAAAATCAAAGGGAAACAATTCACATTTTAATTATATACCATAAACATGCAAAGTAATAAAATAAACAATATTTTAAGTCGGTTATTATTATACCTATGTGAAAAAATCTCATTTTATTCAGTATCATAGACAAAATAAGGTAATGGAATAATAAAAGGTACTAAAATCCATCATTTATTGACAGTACTTGACAGGTTAGGTTTGCTCAGCTCAGCTCAGCTCTTCAACACAATAACCAAACCTACTAGAGTAACTTCCACCTCTACCACTCCTAGATCATATCTGGACTAACAACACTCCTAACAGCCTTGCAAGTGGAATTATTTATAACAATGTCTCAGATCACTTCCAGTTTTTGCCATGTATAAAACAGCCACAAGACCTGAAAGGTCTAGTAGAATCTCAATACAATACAGAGACTACTGCGCCGACAGTATACTCCTGTTCGAAATGCTAAGTGGGATCTTGTCTATGCCTCCGACAACCCTAACGTGATCTGCTGAAACTTCTCTTCCATCTTCAATGTTTGCTTTGATAAATGCTTCTCCCTCAAGACTAAGTTAGTTAAAGCTGTATCTATCTCCAAGTGAAATTAGGGCAATAATAAAAATAAACTCAAACTCTAAAGAAAATTTAAATTTGCAAAAATACCCATAATTTTCGGTGATGCTTACCGAAGTATCAGAAATAGAGTAACTCAAGGAGTTAGAACTGCCAGACGTAGCTATTATACAAATAAGCTACAGTCAACATCCGGCAACAGTAAGAAAACCTGGAGTATCATCAATACTATTCAGAAGAGGAACACTCAACCTATGACTCCCCACTCAGCTTTTATGATAAATGATACAGCTGTAACGAAACCCTCAGTCATTACCAACCACTTTAATGATTATTTTATCAATGTTGGCAAAAATCTTGCAGAGAGCATCCCTAATCACCATGAGGAATTTAGAGCCTACCTGCAAAATAGACAGCAAAATTAAATGGTCTTATCACTTGTCACGGCAGATGAATTTATTATTGACCATAAAAACGTCCAAAGATGCAGCAGCAGGCAACGACAATATACCAATGAGCATCATTAAGAAAGTAGCCTACCTATTACTACCTGTTCTCCAACACATTTGTAACTCCTCCTTCACTGGTGACGTCTTTCCGGATAAACTGAAATTGCTGAAGTTCAACCAGCATATAAACAAACTGGGGTTAAAGGTCTTTTAAAAAAAATACTGTCCCTTATCAGTCAGCCTTCCAGCCATAGGTGAGATATGTAGTTGACAAAATTCCTTCTGATAACAGTCAGTTCACAGTTGGAATATTCCTGGACCTCTCTAAGGCCTTTGATACCGTTGACCATACCATCCTCTTGTCAATTAACCTTGAACATTACGACGTTAGCGGCTTATCCCATAATTCATTTACCTCGTATCTGTCTAACAGGACGCAATATGTCTGCTATATAATCATCAATCTGACTCCTCACCAATTTTATATGGCGTCTCTCAAGGCTCCATTCTCGGTCCTGTACAGTTCTTGCATGTTGTACGTAAGTGAAATAGTCCACTCCAGCGCACTCGTAAAATACAACTTATTTGCGGACGATAGTAATCTCTATGCCAGCAACTCAGATCTCCATTCTTTGATGAGAACTACGAACAATGAATTGACTAAAGTCAGTACCTGGGTAATATGTAATAAACTGACCTTAAATATCGAGAAAAAATCCCACTACTCAATCTTTTACAAAAGAAAAAAACTTGACTCCAAATTTGGACCCCCTGTACCTTGGTAATACAGTCCTCAAACGTGAACAAAATACTAAATTCCTTCGGGTTATTGTTGATGGTAAACTAAGAGGTAAATTAATAGGTACAGTAGTAGGAAGCTATCAAACAGGGAGGTACTACACACTGTTAAAAAAACCTTGAAAAAATTTACAGAAAATTCACTGGTTATATTGTTGCAAAACATTTTCTGTAGAATTACAGAGATTTTGTATATATTTTTACATAAAATATCTGTTGAATTAACAGATTGTTGGAAGTTACTGGAAGCTCCAACAACTTATCCCTGAATACGAATTCGCAACTTTCGATTTACAGCAGGTACCTACTGTGCTGCTATAGGTGAATAGGGACCAAGGGGACTAGGAAGAATGTCCAAACAACTTCCGCCGGCCCGGGAATCGAACCCCTGACAACTTGCTTGCGAGGCAAGAGCGGTACCACTCCACCAGCACCCCCTTCCCCCCCTGTGATAATGTGGCGCTCTTTTAAATAATGTACAGATGTACAGTAAACAAACACGGACATACGACGATCGTGAAGCACAAACAACCGCCAACCGCATATTCAGTAATTACAATATAGAAATAACAGCATTAACATGCAATTTTAAATGTTCTTTGCATCATGAAGTGTATATAGTATGATAAAATGTCAGTTCATATTGATAATTAAACAAATTGAAACAGGGAAAGAGAGTGTCTGAAATATTTTACAGAAGAAAAAAAGTAATTCAAATTACTACATTTTCCTGGTCGGAAATACGGAAGAAACATGTAAAAAATACTGAATTTTCTAACAGTGCAGCCTGCGAAGATATTGGAAACATAATGTGTTGTCTAATGGTAGACCCTGCTTCCATATGGCCTCACAAAAATTGTGACCAAGTCCCAGGTTGCTGATATGACTTTCTGCTTCATTTAAACACAATTGCAGGGATTCAATTGTTTCTCTTACTTTAACAGCACAACATACGAGTACATATATCGTTTCTCACTATTAATCTTTTTTAAATATTTGTATTTATTTTTGGTCTTTTATTATTATTATTATTATTATTATTATTATTATTATTATTATTATTAATTATCATTACTTGTTAGTATTATTGAATTATTATTATTATTATTATTATTATTATTATTATTATTATTATTATTATTATTGATTATTAATTATTATTATTTTTAATTATTATCATTAATTGTTAGTATTAATTATTATTATTATTATTATTATTATTATTATTATTATTATTATTATTATTATTATTATTATTATTATTATTATTATTATTATTATTATTATTATTATTATTATTATTATTATTATTTCGCCCCCAGGCCCTGATGTGGGACATTGGATGTGCCCTGGTGGGCTAAGCCCATAAAAAAAATGGAGAAACTACATACAAGCCATTCACAGTAAGATAATGGCTGCCCCTCATGTAACGAGGATGGCCGATGCCATTCACAGTAAAGTCAATAAATAGCGCGGTAACCTCTATCACACTCGTCAGTCACTCTTGCAGCAATGAAAGAAATCTATTATGATCTTGTTTACCAACACTTGATACACTGTCACACAGTATGGGGGGCCTCTGATCACCGCACAGAAAAGTTGTGATTATACTAATGAACAATTTGCTGAATTGAAAATATTATAATTCGAGGATATAAACACTAACTGCTGTACCCTATTTGTTTACAAATCTGTCAGTCACTTGTTTGACTACAATTATTTCCTGCTCCGGAATAATCAGAGATACAGCTTAGACACCCAGAGCTACTATGAACTACCCCCATGCGCTCCTCTCAGTCCCAACCCTCCATGAAATATCACGGTGTGAAGGTGTGGAACAACTAACGCCCACCCATCCCAGCAAAGGCTACGCTCCCTTCCTTTAACCCTTTCACAGCGGGAGGTTACCCTAAACTGAATACAATCGACTAGCGGTAGCCAGAATAAAATAGCAAGTGCGTGACACGCGGTAAAAGGGTTAAATATATCTTAAAAAATATCTAGTGTCTATGTATTAATAATTTTTAACAATAACTTTATATCCCTGCCATTAATGTACCACTAAAACCATTAGGTCAAATATTGTCATGTAGATACTGAAGATAGAAATTACCATTGCAATAATTATATATACAGTATGTCTTCATGACATGATCCCAACTGTTTTTGCTCTCTTGTTTTACCTTAATACAACCCATGTTGTATTGCTTCCCTCACTTATCATATTAATTTATATCATATTAATGTATATCAACTCCACTGTAAAATATGTACAGTCTCGTTCAAGATTCTTGGAACACTGCTGAGACAGCTACCAACTCAAGGCCGTTTGTTTACTATAGTACGTAGTAAAAATTATGAATGAATGTAAAAGGTTATCAGTGATTCGTTTCTTAGTTCCCCGTTGCTTAATTAATGGCTGGGCTTTGTTGTTTCGTATTATATTATACTACGTACTATAGTACACAAACGGCCTTGAGTTGCCAGCTGTCTCCAGCAGGTTTCGAAGAATCTTGAACGAGACTGTACATACTTATAATTTAAATGAAAACAAAAATACAGAAGTGACAATCGCGGTAAGATTCTGATATGTTCTTACTAACACCATGTTACGTGTACTATTCCAGATGTTACCAAATGTTACACAATACTTCCTTGAGATAAATGTGCAGTATGTATCAGGTCCCACTAAGAGAGCTCAGGCTCTCACTTGGCTTAGCCATGTCAATATTGTTAATATTATCGACTCTGCATCTGCATATTTCTGGCCAACTAAACTGTTTCAATATCAATATCAACATTAATATCAATATCAAGGCTCTGTAACTTTTTTCTGGATTCGCCTCACCGACGTTCCACAACTCCAGTGCTTCCCTTCCGGCGTCATCCTACTTTGGACTCCATTCAACAAAATAATGTTTGTACACATTGCATTATATGTCTTTATTGAGTTACTATGTTTGGCATTTCTCCTACTGTTCTTGCCAAACTTCATCAGGTGGATGGGTGAGTGGACCACGTGACGGGAGGGTTGCTTCACTCAAATTTAAAGCGCATGTATGGCTAGACCAATGAGGTCCCAAGGAATAGGCGAGTCTCCTGGGCCACTGTCTTCGGCTATAAGAAAAAATTCATTTTCTTCTTGAGATGTGCAAGAAGCCAGCGGTCTCTGCATTGCAGTGCGACGCACCCATAAGTAGTCTCTAGACCAAAAAAAAAAATCTTGGGCGTTTTATGCCAACTTGCGAGCCATTCCAAAATCAATCAACCGAACTTGGGGGCCATTAGAATCGGTGGTAATAATAATGTTTCTATTATGAATATCTCCGTGTGTGTAACCTGCCCTATGAAGGTCTCCTATAGCTAGTGTTAGCTTTATAAACGCTAAAAGACAAGTTTTTACGTCAGCTTCACAAAGGAACCTGTCATAAGTTTAGCCCGGACAAAATTCCATAATGAGTGAAGCAACATGGTAACCGAACCCTTTTTCCACCATCACACCATAAAGTTTGGGCACCCCAGCGACCCCCTCCAACTCCTTCATTGTCCGGGCCTCCTAAAAATAAAATCTGGCGTTTAGTTCAAACTGTTTGATCGCCACAGGAACCAACTCACCGTTCTCGAGTTTTAAGGTGCCCATGTAGACGACGCCATAAGCTCCACTTCCCAACCTCATGCCAATTTCTAGTTATGCACGGCAGATAGATGGGATGTCCTTGTCTTATGTTTTTAGGCCCACAACTAACTTGGAGCGTCCTTCCCTCTCCGAGTTCTTCTTACCCCACTTTACCCCATTAACAGAAGACTCGGGAGAACATTCTTCTAAATTATTTTTTTTCGTGCACGGTTCATCATCATCTAAGTCAGACTGAGGTAGAGGGCGTTTACATCCTCTGTCATTAGAATCGATGGACTTCATGGGTGAATTTTCTTCTAATTTTTGTTTTTTCTTGCACGGTTCATCATCATCTGAGTCAGACTTAGGTAGAGGGCGTTTACATCCTCTGCCATTAGAATCGATGGACTTCATGGGTGAATTTTCTTCTAATTTTTGTTTTTTCTTGCACGGTTCATCATCATCTGAGTCAGACTGAGGTAGAGGGCGCTTACATCCTCTGCCATTAGAATCGATGGACTTCATGGGTGAATTTTCTTCATTTTTTTGTTTTTTCTTGCACGGTTCATCATCATCTGAGTCAGACTGAGGTAGAAGGCGTTTGAATTGTTTACCTTTTGGCTCGGGGAACTTATTGGGTGAGTGAGACATTACTAACAGTAATTAATTTTATAACAGGCGAAAAATACCAAGGCAGTCGATTTATTTTAGTGGACTAAAATGTAGTAAGAATGGAGCCTCGGTAGAGTTGTAGTGTAGAGATAACCAGTGTTGTAGTGTAGATGTAACCAGTGTTGTAGTGTAGATATTACCAGTGTTGTAGTGTAGATATTACCAGTGTTGTAGTGTAGATATTACCAGTGTTGTAGTGTAGATATAACCAGTGTTGTAGTGTAGATATAACCAGTGTTGTAGTGTAGATATAACCAGTGTTGTAGTGTAGATATAACCAGTGTTGTAGTGTAGATATAACCAGTGTTGTAGTGTAGATGTAACCAGTGTTGTAGTGTAGATATTACCAGTGTTGTAGTGTAGATATAACCAGTGTTGTAGTGTAGTGTTGTATATAACCAGTGTTGTAGTGTAGATAGATATAACCAGTGTTGTAGTGTAGATATAACCAGTGTTGTAGTGTGTAGAGTGTATATAACCAGTGTTGTAGTGTAGATATAACCAGTGTTGTAGTGTAGATATAACCAGTGTTGTAGTGTAGATATGACCAGTGTTGTAGTGTAGATATAACCAGTGTTGTAGTGTAGATATAACCAGTGTTGTAGTGTAGATATAATCAGTGTTGTAGTGTAGATATAACCAGTGTTGTAGTGTAGATATAACCAGTGTTGTAGTGTAGATATGACCAGTGTTGTAGTGTAGATATAACCAGTGTTGTAGTGTAGATATAACCAGTGTTGTAGTGTAGATATAACCAGTGTTGTAGTGTAGATATAACCAGTGTTGTAGTGTAGATATAACCAGTGTTGTAGTGTAGATATGACCAGTGTTGTAGTGTAGATATAACCAGTGTTGTAGTGTAGATATAACCAGTGTTGTAGTGTAGATATAATCAGTGTTGTAGTGTAGATATAACCAGTGTTGTAGTGTAGATATAACCAGTGTTGTAGTGTAGATATAACCAGTGTTGTAGTGTAGATATAACCAGTGTTGTAGTGTAGATATAACCGGTGTTGTAGTGTAGATATAACCAGTGTTGTAGTGTAGATATAACCAGTGTTGTAGTGTAGATATAACCAGTGTTGTAATGTGGAACACGTTCCGGCAGACTCTTATACTCACACTTAAAGCGCATGTATGGCAAGAACAATGAGGTCCCAAGGAACAGACGTGTTAGCCGGTTCCCTGTTTGGGGCTTCTCTATAAAATTCTTCTTCTTCTTGTAGACATACTTAACAAGTCGGCGGTTTCGTCTGCAGCAGTTCACGCGCATATAAGTAATCCCTAGACCAGGAAGAATAATCGTTATAACTAACAGTAGTTTACTTTAGCCGGCAAGCATTTCCTAAATCAATCAATCGGACTTGTGGGTCAGTTGAACCGTTCTTAACAATTATATTGCCACCGTGGATATCTCCGTGTGTGTATCCTGCTTTATGAAGGTCTCCAATAGCCAGGACTAGCTTCAAAAACACAAGAAGACAGCTTTTTACAGTAGCATTTAAAAAAAAATTGGAAAAGGTTTAGCCCGGACAAAACTCCATAACAATTAGTACAGTCTTTTTACAGGCATCTCTGATTTTAACAACACCATATAAATGGGGCACCCCAGCGACCCCGCCCACCACTTGCAATACTTTTGCTTCTTTAAACGCTTCTTTCATTTGATTGCATATTTTTTTTATCACTACGACCGTGTCATCGTTCCCGAGGCGTAAGATGCCCTTGTAGGCGGTGCCAAAAGCTCCTGCTCCCAACTTTTCTCCAAATTTTAGATCCCTAGGAAGGATGACTGGGAGGCCTTCGACTTCTTACTTTAGGTTTTTAATTGACCTGGAGCGCCGTCCCCTCTTAGTGATTGTCTTACCTCGCTTTACACCACTACCAGATGATTCGGGTGAGTTAATTTCTAATTTCTGTTCTTTCTTGCAAATTTTGTCATCATCAGTGTTAGATTGCGGTAAAGGGCGTTTACGGGTACCTCCTGTACCTCTAGGTTTGAGGGGCTTCTTAGGTGAATTAGACATTACTAACGTAAAGATTCCCAGACGTTAAATACTACTGTAAGGCAGTCGATCTTTTTTATGACCCGCTAACGAAAATATAGTAAGGGGTGATCCTCGGGAGAGGGAGAACATTAGGTAGGTTATTATTAATCCCCCCCTCCTCTCTCTCTCTCTCTCTCTCTCTCTCTCTCTCTCTCTCTCTCTCTTTTAATAACAATATTAACAGGTGTGATCCTTTTGAGGATCACTGGCCACCCGAATCCTATCCTGGTTCCGTCTAATGACCTCATATTTGTTGTTTTGTATTATGGCCATTATAGTAGGGTAGATATAACCAGTGTTGTAGTGTAGATATAACCAGTGTTGTAGTGTAGATATAATCAGTGTTGTAGTGTAGATATAACCAGTGTTGTAGTGTAGATATAATCAGTGTTGTAGTGTAGATATAACCAGTGTTGTAGTGTAGATATAACCAGTGTTGTAGTGTAGATATAATCAGTGTTGTAGTGTAGATATAACCAGTGTTGTAGTGTAGATATAACCAGTGTTGTAGTGTAGATATAACCGGTGTTGTAGTGTAGATATTACCAGTGTTGTAGTGTAGATATTACCAGTGTTGTAGTGTAGATATAACCAGTGTTGTGGTGTAGATATAACCAGTGTTGTGGTGTAGATATAACCAGTGTTGTAGTGTAGATATAACCAGTGTTGTAGGGTAGATATAACCAGTGTTGTAGTGTAGATATAACCAGTGTTGTAGTGTAGATATAACCAGTGTTGTGGTGTAGATATAACCAGTGTTGTAGTGTAGATATAACCAGTGTTGTGGTGTAGATATAACCAGTGTTGTAGTGTAGATATAACCAGTGTTGTAGTGTAGGTACAACCAGTGTTGTAGTGTAGGTACAACCAGTGTTGTAGTGTAGATATAACCAGTGTTGTAGTGTAGATATAACCAGTGTTGTAGTGTAGATATAATCAGTGTTGTAGTGTAGATATAACCAGTGTTGTAATGTAGATATAACCAGTGTTGTAGTGTAGATATAACCAGTGTTGTAGTGTAGATATAACCAGTGTTGTAGTGTAGATATAATCAGTGTTGTAGTGTAGATATAACCAGTGCTGTAGTGTAGATATAACCAGTGTTGTGGTGTAGATATAATCAGTGTTGTGGTGTAGATATAACCAGTGTTGTAGTGTAGATATAACCAGTGTTGTAGTGTAGATATAACCAGTGTTGTAGTGTAGATATAGTGTAGATATAACCAGTGTTGTAGTGTAGATATAACCAGTGTTGTAGTGTAGATATAATCAGTGTTGTAGTGTAGATATAACCAGTGTTGTAGTGTAGATATAATCAGTTGTAGTGTAGATATAACCAGATATGTTGTAGTGTAGATATAACCAGTGTGTAGTAGTGTAGTGTAGATATAACCAGTGTTGTAGTGTAGATATAACCAGTGTTGTAGTGTAGATATAACCAGTGTTGTAGTGTAGATATAACCAGTGTTGTAGTGTAGATATAACCAGTGTTGTAGTGTAGATATAACCAGTGTTGTAGTGTAGATATAACCAGTGTTGTAGTGTAGATATAATCAGTGTTGTAATGTAGATATAACCAGTGTTGTAGTGTAGATATAACCAGTGTTGTGGTGTAGATATAATCAGTGTTGTAGTGTAGATATAACCAGTGTTGTAGTGTAGATATAATCAGTGTTGTAGTGTAGATATAACCAGTGTTGTGGTGTAGATATAATCAGTGTTGTAGTGTAGATATAACCAGTGTTGTAGTGTAGATAGTGTAATAACCAGTGTTGTAGTGTAGATATAACCAGTGTTGTAGTGTAGATATAACCAGTGTTGTAGTGTAGATATAACCAGTGTTGTAGTGTAGATATAACCAGTGTTGTAGTGTAGATATAACCAGTGTTGTAGTGTAGTAGTGTAGATATAACCAGTGTTGTAGTGTAGATATAACCAGTGTTGTAGTGTAGATATAACCAGTGTTGTAGTGTAGATATAACCAGTGTTGTAGTGTAGATATAACCAGTGTTGTAGTGTAGATATAACCAATGTTGTGGTGTAGATATAATCAGTGTTGTAGTGTAGATATGAGCAGTGTTGTAGTGTAGATATAACAAGTGTTGTGGTGTAGATATAATCAGTGTTGTAGTGTAGATATAACCAGTGTTTAGTGTAGATATAACCAGTGTTGTAGTGTAGATATAACCAGTGTTGTGGTGTAGATATAACCAGTGTTGTAGTGTAGATATAACCAGTGTTGTAGTATAGATATAACCAGTGTTGTAGTGTAGATATAACCAGTGTTGTGGTGTAGATATAATCAGTGTTGTAGTGTAGATATAACCAGTGTTGTGGTGTAGATATAACCAGTGTTGTAGTGTAGATATAACCAGTGTTGTAGTGAAGATATAACCAGTGTTGTGGTGTAGATATACCCAGTGTTGTGGTGTAGATATAACCAGTGTTGTGGTGTAGATATACCCAGTGTTGTGGTGTAGATATAACCAGTGTTGTAGTGTAGATATAACCAGTGTTGTAGTGTAGATATAACCAGTGTTGTGGTGTAGATATAACCAGTGTTGTGGTGTAGATATAACCAGTGTTGTAGTGTAGATATAACCAGTGTTGTAGTGTAGATATAACCAGTGTTGTAGTGTAGATATAACCAGTGTTGTAGTGTAGATATAACCAGTGTTGTAGTGAAGATATAACCAGTGTTGTAGTGTAGATAAAACCAGTGTTGTAGTGTAGATATAGCCAGTGTTGTAGTGTAGATATAACCAGTGTTGTAGTGTAGATATAACCAGTGTTGTAGTGTAGATATAACCAGTGTTGTAGTGTAGATATAACCAGTGTTGTAGTGTAGATATAACCAGTGTTGTAGTGTAGATATAACCAGTGTTGTAGTGTAGATATAACCAGTGTTGTAGTGTAGATATAGATATAACCAGTGTTGTAGTGTAGATATAACCAGTGTTGTAGTGTAGATATAACCAGTGTTGTAGTGTAGATATAACCAGTGTTGTAGTGTAGATATAACCAGTGTTGTAGTGTAGATATAACCAGTGTTGTAGTGTAGATATAACCAGTGTTGTAGTGTAGATATAACCAGTGTTGTAGTGTAGATATACCAGTGTTGTAGTGTAGATATAACCAGTGTTGTGGTGTAGATATAACCAGTGTTGTAGTGTAGATATAACCAGTGTTGTAGTGTAGATATAACCAGTGTTGTAGTGTAGATATAACCAGTGTTGTGGTGTAGATATAACCAGTGTTGTAGTGTAGATATAACCAGTGTTGTAGTGTAGATATAACCAGTGTTGTAGTGTAGATATTACCAGTGTTGTGGTGTGGATATAACTACACTATGACGAAACAGCATCGTTTGAGTAACTTTTAATAGTAAATTCTTCAAAATACCTTTATATCTTTTAATTCATCAGGTCTTTGGTGTTTGCATTTTCTTCTACAATGCTTGTGTCATTAAGTCAAATATTTTTAACTTAAAAATATAATCGTACTTAAAATATGCTAAAGAAAGTGCACTTCAGATATTTCATATTTTCAAATAAAGGTTCTGTCAAAATAGAGCAAGGTTAAGTAACAGTGGGATTATAGGCTAAATAATCATGGGTAAATTTCACGGACACACAATGTATATTTCAAGTACACACAATGTATATATTTCAAGAATACACAATGTATATATTTCACGGACACATAATGTATATATTTCAAGAACACAATGTATATATTTCACGGACACACAATGTATATATTTCAAGAATACACAATGTATATATTTCACGGACACATAATGTATATATTTCAAGAACACAATGTATATATTTCAAGAACACAATGTATATATTTCAAGAACACAATGTATATATTTCAAGAACACAATGTATATATTTCACGGACACACAATGTATATATTTCAAGAATACACAATGTATATATTTCAAGAACACAATGTATATATTTCACGGACACACAATGTATATATTTCAAGAATACACAATGTATATATTTCAAGAACACAATGTATATATTTCAAGAACACAATGTATATATTTCAAGGACGCACAATGTATATTTCAATGACACACCATGTATATATTTCAATGACACACAATGTATATATTTCAAGTACACACAATGTATATATTTCACGGACACATAATGTATATATTTCAAGAACACAATGTATATATTTCAAGGACACAATGTATATATTTCAAGGACGCACAATGTATATATTTCAAGGACAAACAATTTAAATATTTCACGGACACACAATGTATATATTTCAAGTACACACAATGTATATATATAGAAAATGTTCCTAAAGTTACTCCTTGTTATTAGCTCGCATCGTTAAAGTATTATATAAAGAAATGTAAAGATTTAAGTGTGAAAGTTGCTTCCCCAAATTAACAATTAAGACATAAGTTACATGATTTGTACTGAGTACTCTTTCTAAGTCTGTGTAGCTGTCCATTTAATAACAAGTAAAAAAAATCGTGGAGATATTTCTGTTGAGTCTGTCCAAGCTGGTTTTATTTCTTGTCAATATAATGGTTTGATAGATTAATACTCTAATGAATGAATTCTTAAAGACAGAATGGTTCGTATTATTTTGTCAAGAGTGTTAGTCATCGTTCAGAAAATGCGAAAAGAGCAATTTTATATTGATGTTTGAATAAAATAAACAGTGTCTAAGTTCATAAGCAGACTAATAGAATAAATTAAATCTGTACAAATAACTGGCATTGATGGTTGTACCTGGGGAATTAATGCTTATCCGTCTTCAGGCACGAAGCGACCTTCAAGTTTTCTCAGTGCAACAGGTTCGGTTCGGTTAGTAGGTGTGTTGCGGCAGTGATGTGGTTTAATATCTCTCCCAAGTTGCCACCTGGACCAGTGAGATGACCGTGGTAATTCCAGAGGTCCTATGTGACTAATGGGAAGGCCAATTAATTCAGAATGAAGCTGAAGTGTGTATATAGGTAACTGAGGCCAGGATAAAACTAAGAAAATATCCTCACTCACTCAACCTATACCTTAAACTAATTGTTGACCAACCCTTCACAGTTTTGACTACAATTGTACATTCCCATAATATAGACAACAGAGCTAAGACTGTAACATTCGGAAAACAATAAAGAAATTTTTGCACCCAACATTTTACCACAAGTCAGTTTCCCCCAAATTTAGTCATATATCGGGAGAAAATCAAAAGTGGACACAGTAAGAAGAAAGATAAGTGATAATTGTAAGAAATGAGACCTATTGTGGCTATTTTAGGGAGAGAAAACGTGGCCACATGTCCATACCCGCGCGAGGCAGCCACTTACCCTCAACGTAACGCTCATCAACACTGATTTCGAAAACTTGGTGTCAGGTATCCGAGCTGGGTCATCAGTCATCAGCCACTGACTCTCGTCTAAAGGTCAGGTCACACTCATACCATGACCTCGTCACCCCTGCCGGGTCAAGAGGTTAAGTACCGTTTACTGACCTACACGCGCCCGCTAGAAATTATAAATTATATCAGAAAGGAACATCGCCAAAGATAAGTCACCGTTGATTGGGTTTAAGTGGAATTATGATGATGACGTGTGTGTGTGTGTGTGTGTGTGTGGTAGTTCCTCTTTTTTCAAGGTGTTTTTGTATCATGGAATAATCTAATTAATGATCTTCTTGGTCTACTATTTATCTGTTTTGTGTGTGTGTAACATAACCAGTATCTGTCTCTTTAGTTAACCCTTGCGATATATATCATCCTTATGAATTTACCTGAGTGTAATAATCTGAAAAATTAAATATTGAGAAATTATAAAACCTTTTTGCAAAATAGATAAAAATCAGCTCTTTCATTGTTAAATTTAATCACCAAAACAAAAATATGAAGAAAAAATCCAGGAAAGACTCAATACCACAAACAAATCAATTTATTAATATCCATATGATTAATTCACCTTCTTTGTCAAGAGGATGAAATGATAGCCACTAGAATTACAAGCGGCAGACACAGACATACTCGTACACAAAGACAGACAGGCGGCTTGATGAAAAGAATAAGATGGATTCACATTATCATTAATGGGGTTGGAAACTGGAGATGTGGTCTATAGGGTTTTGTAATAAGTGTTTTAGTGACCATATATGAGGGTTCGAATCCCCCTCCCCCCCCCCCTTCTCCTCCATATCACTGTGTTATTTGATCATGTGTGTTGTGAGTCATGGTGTGTCGTGTGTGTGGAGACAGGAATGAAGGTTGATGAATAGATGGAGATGAGAGATTGCTTTCCCGAGTGTCGTATTTCGTGTCAGTTATGTAGAGACTGATAAGCCTGATCTACCATATGCAAGCTGACCCAACTATCCACCAGTTTGATCCACCACTTGTAGGTTGGCCATCATCAGACATCCTTCCTCCTTAGTTACCGACGGATCTACTGAAGGTGTGCCTGTAGGATCGAGAGACGGACGCGGTGTGTGGGGAGGGAGCAGGAGGTTGAGTTGGGCATCGTCAATAAGAAGTCAGACGAGACAAGATATAACCACTGGGGTCACCTTTAACGACCTAGTGACTAGTAACTGCCTCGTTACAAAACAGTTACAACTCCACAGGCGGGGGTGACCACCTGACCTCTTGGCCTCGTCGCCTGACCCCACCTGACCGCGACCGACTGACGCCCGGATATCCGATTCTTACAGACGGAAAATGATGACCCTTTGTGAGTCCATTTACAGAGAAATATTATTGACCTCACGGGAACCCCAACATTGACCTACAGTAATACAGTGTCGGTATTTCAGTGTAATGATGACGTATACTTGATGCATAAAATAGTTGGTAATTCACAGAAATATTGTCTTCGTTTCATACAGTCTGTCAAGAAGTATTCGCCTGTCTATATTATTACATGCATCATACAAAAGCCTGAAAGGACAGGTGTCATGTTATATGGGTAATCATCGTGTTAAGTCATTATAGATAAGGTAAATACCACACGTTAGAGGACACAGGAGATGCCTATAGTGAGATTTATTATGTACAGTAGACTTTAGGGTGAAAGTTAAAGCCAAGTTTTACCTGGACAGAAAATTGAGTTAAATGGTAAAAAAGGAGTTGGACGATAATAATATGTTGCTGCTGCTGATGATGATGATGATGATGATGATGGAGACAACGTGAAGGAGGGGGTGGAGTGGGTGAGTGGAGGGAGGGGCAGGGGCAGGAGCAAGAGCCAGGTTGTGCATCAGGGCAACAAATATCCCGGGTTGCTTGTCGTGGCAGATCTCTCCACCTGTCGCCAGCTGCGATAATTAGAATTTATTAGTTGAAAAATAATCCATGAATAATCACGTTAAATAATGGGAGTTTCACGCTGTAGCTTGACAGTTAGTGAACACCTTGATAGCGGGAGTAAGGAGGTGAGGACGTGTGTGGTGGGATAGTAGCCTTCAGACGGCTCTCTTATGTGTGACTGGTAGATGCACATTAATGTTTAAAAATAAAAATATTTGATACTTTTTGAAACTTATATAACTCAAAATGGTCGGGTGGATGTTGTTTCAATGAGTCATAGCATCCAGAGGTTAGTGTGTTACTCCACCACCCTGGCGGGATGCTCGTCCACCCAAGGGTATTGATATTGACACAATTTATTTTGCCAGAGAAAACAGAGATATAGAGTCGATAATAACAACAATATTAATATGGCTGAGTCAGTTGAGAGCCTGAGCTCTCTTGAAGGCACCTGATACATACTGTATATTTGTCTCAAGGAAGTATTATATAACATTTAGTAACATCTGGAATAGTACGCGTAACATGGTGGTAGTAAGAACATATCAGAATGTTAACAGGGGTAATCACTTCATTATTTATTTATCTTATTTTATTTTTATTTTTTTTCACATTCATATTATAAGTATATACGTATTTTACAGTGGTGTTTCACCATCGGCAAGAGCACCCGATAGTGTACACATTTAATGCTGACAATACGATGGTTTGTACACAAGAAAGGAACCCAGTCCCTCATTGTGGCCGGAATCGAACCCATTCATTAACGAGGCGAATTCTTTACCACCGAGCCTTACATTTTCACCTGAATGCTAAATTTATTATACCAGAAAAGAATATAAAACAGATATATTAACTTTGTTGCTAAATACATTTTCTACCTACGTATAGAAAGCAAATACAAATATATATCACACGGAAGCTTTCTTTTAAAGATTGATTTCCCTTCCCAAAGTTTTTCTCTTCATTAATGTATTTCGTTTTCCATGGAAGTCATATCAGGTTATAAATCATAATTTTCATTAGATGTTCAGGTATCATTAAAGCTCACGTTTCAGCAACATATATCTAAAACTCAGAGCACTAGAGCGATCCCGCGACTGGGTTTGCTGAACCTCAAACAAGAGAACTGAACCCTGTAAGTGAACCCGAAGCGATCTTAGTTGCGTGTTGTTCATTAAGATAAATCTCCTCAAAATCAACCTCGTTACTAACAAGGATCTAAGGCACCAAGAACACATGGCCTCTCCAGCTGCGTCTCCTGGACGTATGAACCAATTAAACGTCTAAGAAAAAAAGGTGTTCAAGTTACAATGTTGACACCGGTAAGGTACTGAGATGCAGGAATTCATCAAAAGACGGAGTGGGAAATACGGCACTGAGTCAGTGAGTGCCTCCGGAGTGCCACCCGACACTGAACTAACAGATGTTGTTACACATGTGTTCACGGGGCGGGGCGGGGCAGGGCGGGGCAGGGCGGGGCTCACGTCACCAGCTCGGGCGTCCGCGTTATAATGAACCCTCACATCATCACTCTGTAATCCACTGATTAGATTTACTCCCCTGCTTCATTCCACACCAGGTAGATAATGAGTCACCCATTTTGATCATTATGGGCAAGATGAGTACTCGGTGGGGGCGTGATGGGCGGCGTTGTGGGCGGGGGAGGGCTTGTTGGTCGGCTCCTTAGTGCCACCGCAGATGAGAGGGAGAAAAACCAACACAGCGGCGCGTCTGACGGTCGTAACCCAATTGTTGTGTGATGCATGAGAGGGTCGGGACAATGGCACCTCTTACCAGCCTGCCACGCCCTGCCACGCTATGTACCGCCCTGTAACGCTATGCTACTTGAGGCTAATGAGGGACCACTCGCTGGGCTGTTGTGGTTCAAGATGATCACTAATTAGATGCTCAGTGTAAGGCGAGAGGCTGGATGTAATTGTGTGTCAGGCTCAAGATCTCTCTCTCATCCTCAGTGCGTCACCTCCTCTTATTTCAATGTTTGTTTGTCTCTGCTTTCTTTTTTTTGCTTAGCGTGTTTCGTTTTATACATTCATTAGTTTAATTTCTTATAAACTACATCATCCAATTCTCTCTTTCTTATCTACTTTCTTTCCTTTTCTCTTGAGTGCCGACAGATGATCACACACACACACACACACACACACACACACACACACACACACACACACACACACACACACACACACACACACACACACACACACACACACACACACACACACACACACACACACACACACACACACACACACACACACACACACACACACACACACACACACACACACACACACACACACACACACACACACACACACACACACACACACACACACACACACACACACACACACACACACATATATATATATTATGTTACTGGAGAAGGATTAATGTTTGTCTTATTTTGTATATTAAGAGGGGGAACGAAGATAAAGAATAATTGATAAGGAGAGAGAGAGAGAGAGAGAGAGAGAGAGAGTATGTGGTAATGATAACAGTACGCCATGTAACAAGACTCACGCTTGGACCAATTACAGAGGAGGTCAGAGGTCATGTAGTGGCACAGGTCACTTTCCTGTGTCACTTATCCTCACTTCCCTTGGCTTCAGTACCACTTCAGGGCTGACGATGTCCTGAGAACTGACACTGTCCCCGTGATGGCTGACAAAGTCTTCTTGAGCGGTGACAGTGTCCTCTTATGGCTGACACTCACAAGTGATGAACGGGTCTTCCTGTTCATTGTTTATTCTCCATCTCTTTCTCTCTAATATTTTTATTCCTGTGATGTTTAAACCATTTTGATTATCCATATTATATTTCGTCTAAGATTATATATATATATATATATATATATATATATATATATATATATATATATATATATATATATATATATATATATATATATATATATATATATATACATACGTGTGTGTGTGTGTACCCACCGCAGCTTTTATCAGTCGCCTACTGTTGATTTTTTTTCCATGTCTTTCAATATTCAGTTTACCCGAGCAAGATATATAAACGAAGAAAACAATAAACATCAGAATGAAAACCATCACTCTACATAACACACAGCCAGACGATGGAGTGTCATTGTTCCATAACATTCATAGCGTGAGAGCAGCCCCATGAATTACAATAAAAACTGCATTACCCGCACCACCCTACATCATGACCGGTTCCCCCAGATGATAATGTTATTTGGCGATACTTACTCACTCGCCACACTCTCCCCATCGCCTCCCTGGGCCCTGGCAGCATCAGGTGGTCATCGAGGGGCCAGCATCGAATGGTCTATAAGCGCTCAGTGGTGTCCCCACGATGAGTACGAATGGCGAGGCTTGAGCGGCAATCAATTGGTCGAGCATGACCAGACCACACCCTGGCTTTTTGTGGAATTGGCTGCCGATGGGGCGAGGCTGGGGTTGTGTTGTTGTCAGTAGGGGAGGGGTGAGGAGGAGGTGTTGGTGACAGTAAGGGAGAAAAGGAGGTAGTGGTGTAAGGGAGGAGGATGAGGAGCAGGAATAAATGTTGGTGAAGGGAAGGAGGGGATGTTTGGTGTAGGGGAGGAAGGAGAAAGATGGGGTGATATTACACAGGGGAGGAAGGAGGGAGGGAGGAGAAGGGGAAGAAGAGGAGTAAGGGGATATTGACGTAGGGGAGAGGGGGGGGGCAGGATGGAATATTCGTTCAGGGAGGGAGGGTCATTAGGTTAAATATACAAGATAGAAAGACGTGACATGATCTCTTATAAGCGTTAAATGACACACGAAGGCTGAAAGGCGAACCACATGTAGCTACTTCAATTTAAGATGGAGCATCAGACTTTCCTTACAATAATAACAGTATGACTGGGGGTAATAAGGGTAATACAACCAGTTACGAAATACATCAATTCATATTATGGATGGAAAAAGGGAGGGATAGTGGCATAAAAAAAGAGAGTTAAATGATTGTTAATGGTGTGTGTGTGTGTGTGTGTGTGTGTGTGTGTGTGTGTGTGTGTGTGTGTTTGTGTTAAAAATTGATTGATTTTCATGGTCAAAAGCAGTAATCTCAGTTCTCTTTAACGTTCAATGTAATGCCACACTGAGGTTCTTAGCTACACTAGTAATTAATGAAACATATCCTGGTTGTAGATGGTTTTAAAATCCTCATAAATTATGGATATAAATGTAACCTTTACCTCAATTACCTGTTTTATTTATGAAACAAAATTTTTGAAGGATTTGTGGTCCATTTTTCGATTTTTTTGTAGTGTCTAGACGATGTTAACAAGTTTCTATGGTGGTTAGAAACTGTTTAATTTACCTCCAGGAAAATTAACTTCTTCAATGGGCCGCCTTGTCTACACCCGAAAATAACGAAAAGATAAAAATTCCTTACAACAAAATGCTCGTAATTTGATTTATCCACTGGTAACTTCTTCATTGACTAATCTATCTGATATAAACAAATAAAAAAATGAAAATACAAAACTAAAAGCTACATTTGGAATATTGTTAAAAACATCGAGGTTATAACTATTTTTTGGGGGGTACAATTATTTAAATATCGCCATGAAATTTTGGGTGGGTATTTATGTGGGTAGAGGAAGACCAGTTTGGCCTTGTTTTTTCGAAGTTGTAATTGCCGGCGGCCGCTTTAGAAAATGAGCCCTGACAACCGGATGAATTGTTCAACAGTTTGCATGACATATCGATGATTGGGCAAAAACAAAACCAACCCCCCCCCCCCATAACACCACATACATTTCTTGAGTGGAAGTGATGTACTGTGTTTGTGCTACACTGAGTTTATATTACATTCATCAATGACTTAACGATACTGACGACAATTCTCTTCTTTGGTAATTTTTGTTAATGTCTTTGTGAAAGTTGGTCTTGAAAATTCTCCCTATATTGCCATGATGTTGTTTGTTTTTGTTTAATTGTAGAAGCAAGTCTAGGTTTTGTATTCTTGTAATCATTTAATGATTGTTTGATATTAAAAGAGAGGCGGGTCATTTGTTGAGTCAGTTCTATAGGTCAAAGGGCCCGCACAGTCCTAGTGGCTCCTATTCTATCTTTATCTGACCTTTAGGACTGGGGCCCATACGGACATCATTGAATATCTAATAGTTTAGTTAGGTTAGGCTAGGTTAGATTAGATTAGGTTAGATTAGGTTAGGTTAGGTTAGGATGGGGTTTACTAGGCTTGCAGTTTTTTGTCCAGATCCTTGATAACTCGTTCTCACTCCTTCCTTCAATATCTTGTAAATTATTGAGTACTTAAGAATATTTCTATACACACCAGAAATACTTCCCTTGCGTGTCAACAATCACTGAGGCTTTTTTGCGTGACATTGACAGAAATAAATATAAAGTACATTTATTGATACATTGTTCTAATACCTGTACACACTTCACACCTTGATCACTCTGGCTGAGCTACAAATTAATTAATCCATACCTGATGTTGCTGCTTTTAGAAGTATATTAAATTACATAAATGTACTCTCTCTCTCTCTCTCTCTCTCTCCTCGATTCATCTGTTAATGATCCGTTCGTCACATAAATCGCTGAATTTTTAGCCATATGATCCGCCAGCCTTATGGACTGTTAAGCAGGTGACCTCGTTATCTAGGTGATCTGTCAGCCATGTGTTCCGTAAGCCAGATGACCCAGTCATCCAGGTGATGTGTCAGCCCTGTGAGGTGTCAGTCATGTGATCTGTCAGCCATGTGATCCATCAGTCATGTGATCTGTCAGCCATGTGATCCGTCAGACAAGTAATCCCGTTATCCAGGTGATCTGTCAGCCATGTGATCCATCAGTCATGTGATCTGTCAGCCATGCGATCCGTCATCCAGGTGATCCGTCATCCAGGTGATCTGCCAGTCGAGTGATCCGTTAGACTGAGGCAGGGCAGTGTGACTGATGGCTGCTCTCGCACACGCCAGCACTACTACGCGCCAAAACCCGCCATTAAGAAGAGACATGGCGACACCCTGGCGGTAAATTAGCGCCAACCAACCTCCTTTCTCGCCAAAACTGTCAAAACAAGTCGATGAAGAACTCTGTTATTATGATGGACTACGGAGGTCTGATGGGTGATGCTAGGCTGAGTGAAACGACGGGGATAAACCAGCAGACTCGGTATAGATATTTAGGGCCTTGTTGTATAGAAGGGAAATACCAAAGTAGAACACACCTGTTAGGGTGGTAAAGGTGATGTGAATAACAGCGAAGGAAGAGAGCAGAGTGTACGAGTATATCTGTTCTCTGCTTCCTGTCGACTTACTGATACAGAAGCTTGCAACATTTTACATATTCATCAACAAACTTTCTCTGTGCAACATTGTCTGAGAATCAAAAGCGCTATCGTACAAATACATTGATTATATAAATTAACTTCTTATGAGAACATTATTAGGGGGAAATAATCGTATGTCGGAGAAAGGGTGAAGATACGTTACTCAGATAAAGTTTATGAGTGTTTAAGTGACAGTAGATTGACACGAGTGCAGGCTACATGGTTTGAGGTGACTGTGTGGTGAGTGAGGACCAGAATCTTAATACTCCCGATGACAGACGCTGCTTAGGTGTATTGTCTCACTAAACTAAACAAAAAGATGGAAGGGAAAAAATAGGTTGACTAATATTTTTCAGTTAAGGCGCATGAATTCTTTTTGGTGGTGATGGTGGTTGTAGTGGATGGTAGTGTTGGTGTAGTGGTTAATATTGGTAGTGGTGATGTTAAGCATATTGGTAGCGGTGGTAGTGTTGGTGGTCTTGCTAGCAATCTAAGTTAGCTTTCATTGTTAGCAGTAATGGTGTCAGAGAATGTAAAGGAAGTTTCTGGCAGTAATAGGCATACAGATGAAAGCAGAGGAGCTCCCGATGGTGGTGGTAAAGCTCTCAATGGTAGCAGTGAAGGTGACAATTGGTGGTATAACGGTGGCAGTGGTGGCAGACGGAGGAGAGTAGTAGTAGGGCGGGGGGAATGTGGTGACAGTTATGCCACCATTCGTCATTATGTCATGAGCAAGGGGAAGCCAAAACCCCGCGCCCCTGCAATTAGCCCGGGGAGGTGTCGCGGTGGGAAGGGTGGAGAGGAGTGTGTCTTGGGCAGGAGGGGGAGGAGATGTCATGAGGAGGGAGGAAGTGGAGAGGTGTCATAAGAGGGTGGGGTAGGGCGGAGTCATGAGGGACAGAGGGGGTGAGGAGGTGCAATTTGAACGAAGGGGTGGGGATGAGGATGGGTGATTTGAGGGGGGGGATGGGGAGGCGTTCTGAGAGGAAGGGATGTTATGGAGGTGAGAGGCTGGGAAGGTGTATATAGTCCGTGAATTATAGGAGAGAGGAGGAGCAGGAGGAGGAGGAGGAGGAGGGGGAGGTAATATATCTTGACAGGAAAGTTGCTATAACAAGAAACTGGTAAATAATAATAATAAAAAAAATAAAAATAAAATAATAATAATAATAATAATAATAATAATAATAATAATAATAAACAATTATCTGTGGTTAAGAAATCACAAGCGTTTATCACTGACATTAACACACGACACTGTCAGAGGTACACCTGACCTCACATAGGCTCCTCTGGGCTGAGATATTCTATACAAATAAATACCTAAATCGACGTCCGGCCCCTGTGTACAGATCTCGTTTCGAAGTCATGTGCTTTTTTTTTTACCCATGAGAACATTAACACAAGACGCAATAAGAGAAATACTTATAATATGGTTTACCCGAAGTAATGTAATTCCTATTCCCGATTCGAAATCAAACCGAATCTCGAAGCTTCGCAGGGCCCTACTTTAGAGGTATTTTCCATTAACTTTATACTTCGAGGTCAACTTTCCAGGAGATGTGAAACTTTAAGTGAAAAATTTCAGGGGTTTTAACTCTCTTACATTCTGAAATTCAATAGGATATGAATTATGAAACCCTTTGTGTGAGGTGTTAAGCGGGATCTTTCCTCATTAGCGAGACCTCTGACTGCAGTTTCCCACGCTGTTGTCTTCCTCGGTGTCTCTCCCACACATTCATTTATTCTCTTCCCTCCTTTTGGCATCTCTCCTCACTCCATCCCACTTACCCCCCCCCTCTCTCCAACACCTCTCATCATCACCTCATCCCACTTACTCCCTCCCCCTCTCTCTCCAACACCTCTCATCATCACCTCATCCCACTTATCATTCTCTACAACACCTCGAACCCACTCCCTCTCCAACACCTCTCCTCATTCCACACCACTCATCCTCTCTTTCCCTCCACGCATACCTTCCACACGCCTCTTTTTGTCTAGCCTTCCCTTCTCCAGATATACCCTTTCCCTTCGTCTTCACGCCCTTCCCTTTCCCTTCACACCTAATATTATTATTATTATTGTAATTTCGCCTCAAAGCCCTGATGTGGGTCATTGACATGTGCCGTGGTGAGCTAATCCCGTAAAACAAAACAAAAAAACTTCCTCCTACACACCCTACCCTTCCCCTAACACACCCTTCCCCTAACACACCCTTCCCCTAACACACCCTTCCCCTAACACACCCTTCCCTCTACACACCCTTCTCTCTATCCTTACCTCCCAACCTTCCCATCCCCCTTACACCCACCCACACACACCCCTCCTTCAACACCCTCCTAGGACCATATCTCTGGCCTTTACGCAGGCATGTAACTCCCCTTCAAGAGCTGGCTAAGAGGCGGCATAAGGATCTCGTTAAGGAATAATTTGTACCGCTGCCGTGTGCCTCAGTCCGTCTGCCAATAGCCACCATACCTGCCAAACGACGAGGATTTCACGCCACGTCGACCCACCAGGGGAATTAGTGAGAGAGTGAAGGGGCGTGAGACAGTAAATTAGGTTGATGGTTTATGGTGGTTGATCGTGGCTGGTTGACGGGGGTTGTGTTGCTCGTTTTATTTTTGCGACGCGTGTGTGTGTGTGTGTGTGTGTGTGTGTGTGTGTTTAGTTAACATACAGTAACTGGTGTGGACAACGTCAACCAAATGTCATAACATATTACGGACACTGCCACTGTCATGAAGAAAATTATTATGATAATAAAACTTCACTACGATCAGTAATACTTGATGACTTGATAATGTAGGTATTCACACACACACACACACACACACATACACACACACACACACACACACACACACACACACACACACACACAGATACACACACACACACACACACACAGATACACACACAAATACACACACACACACACACACACACTCGAAATATATATACAATACATACAGTATATGTGTTTGTGTAAATTTTTGTGTGCTCAAGTAAAGGTAAACACATGTGTACAAGTATGTATTATACACACATGTGGCCACAACAGCGCCTTATGACCAGCAGTGAACACCAAGACACTGTTGAGGCGGTGAGTCTCCCACCTCTTCCACACTTTTTATTTACTTCACTTATTCTCTTCCTTCCCTACTCCCTCCCCCTCTCTCTCCCCTCTCCCTCGTCCCCCCCCTTGATATACACTACTGTACAGTATGTGCTCATTATTCTTCCTCATAATTATCCTCCTCTCCTTTCATCTCTCTTACAGCCTCCCTCCCACATCACTCCTCTTCCTCATTCAACACTCACACCCCTTCCCTTATTGATAGACTCTATACGTAAGATATAAACTCACCTCCTCCTCACGCCCATCTTCACTCCCTTGCTTCCATCCTCACGCCCACTTCTACTCACTCACGCCCTCTTCCCTCTCTTTCTCTCACCGCCGCCCTCACACTCACCACCACCCCCTCACCACCCCCTCGTAGCCTCGGCGTGAATAACTATCAACATCCATCTAAGACGCACGTCCTGAAATCTGAGTTGGACTACGCTGGTTTCTCCCCGTCTGCTCGTACATCAACCTCCCCCCCGTGGGCGTGTCTGTGGGCGTGGTTCTTGCGAAGTTGCGGGAATATATTATGCTAATTAGTCGGATAATCCGTCGTAGGTCTGGCAGCGCGGGCGATCAGCTGACATCCCCAGCTGACATTATGGCTCTATTTTGTAATCAGGAGAGAAGCAGCACCTCGGGGCAGCAGGGCATCCACTTAGTACACGCTCCAAGAATTCTAATTGCCTGCTAATTCTCCTGATTTCTTTGATCTAATCTCACCAAAGCGAGGAGTTGATTTTTATAAAAGCGGGGCTCTTATTTATTCACTGCCTCTGTATTTACCTGGTGACTCGCTTAACTAGCTGCTTGTATATATAGATTCGTCGCGGGTTTTCCTCTGTTTCTTATACACTAACATTCCTATCCATCTCTCCGTGTATCTGTTCATCTGTTTGTCATTCACTTCATCTTTTTAATCTATGACGTTTGTTGTCATTCTATAATGTAGCTGAAGGAAATTTGTTGGGGAATAATTAAGTTAGTCTCAGAGGCGATTATCGATGTAAAATATGGTTACAGAACAACAGAAGACACGGACTGAAGGATGATATCAAGAATTATGCCATTTCGTGGTGTATGAATAATGGAAGGTTTATTTGTATTCCTAATTGTGTACATTCTTAAAACCTATTTTACAATTCGTTGACTGTTGGAAAAGTATTATCTAGCCGTTTTATCAGAAATATTCAGATTCGTAGAATTTTTAAAGCACACAAAACTTCTAAACCGCGTGTGTGACAGAGTGAAGGTCTGTGATCAATGTTTCCACTGTAATAGTGAGTTTCTGTGGCTCGCTACAACAAGGGTGACGCTAAAGAAAAAGGAAACGGAGAAAGAAACTGTATACACCTTGATGGATGAAGGGGTGACTCTTACAGTTTCGGCAGCTCCTGGAACTTTGGTTTTACCGTTGTCAAATTTGGCCTGTGGTGCGATGGTTTTCTGGGGCGATACTTGCGTTAATGATAATATTTATTCTATACATGGAAGAGTATTGAACTTCTCTAAGCTTTGGATGAATATTAATGGAAGAGTCATAAGCTCATCTAAGCTGTTGATCAATATGCCAGGAAGTATCAGGAACTCCACCACCAGTTCAGCCCAACATCTCCCAAGTGCAATAGATCTTCTTAGTTGACTTGAGTCCACACAGGCTTGGCGTTGACGTGTGGGCTGTGAATAGCACAGCCACTGCCAGCCTGCCAGCCCCCCTTGTCTCCCGCCTCACACCTTCAACATCTTTTTCAAGTGAATTTAGCGGCGAGCGTCCGCCATACCGGAGGAGGCGTCTGGTCCCCTCACTGCCACATCAAGATGGAGTAAATTATCTTAAATTTTTCTTGTATATTCTTGACTTCAAGAGTATTTTCGTAGAAATGGAATATTTATTTTTTATTTTGTAAATATTTCATCATCTATATGTGCAAAAGGTACCTGATATTAGGAATTGTGTCTTGTTCAGAGGTGTACTTAACAGCTAATTGGTAACACTGTTAAAAGCCGCGGGAAGTGGAGGCGGGAAATATCTTATCTCAAGTTAATTTTTGCCTCCTGAACGACCGTCATTATGGCTCGTGTTACGTCAGGATCTTGAGGGTTCTGCTCGACACTTACCACTCACACATGCAAGCTAACTTACACGTGAGTCCTGGCTTACACAGCTGTCTGTTACCTGGTGTACTGAACTGTGGCAGGAGGTCAGGCTATGGCTCTATTAATACAGCCTGTTCATTGTTGTCTCTAAGGTTCATTGTTGGTTCTAAGGTTCTTTATTGGTCCAGAGGTTCATTGTTGGTTCAGAGATTCATTGTTGGTTCAAAGGTTCATTGTTGATTCAGAGGTTCATTGTTGGCTCTAAGGTTCATTGTTGGCTCTATGGTTCATTGTTGGTTCAGAGGTTCATTGTTGGTTCAGAGGTTCATTGTTGGCTCTAAGGTTCATTGTTGGCTCAAAAACTCGGTGTTGATCTGAAGATTCATGCTCAATGGTCCGAATATCTAACCTAAACAACCTTTGTACCAACGACTCATCAATACAGAAGGTGAATACTGACCTAAAGATTATCCCCAGGTGTCGTCAGGGTGGTTAAACTTCAGGTGGATTAGGCTGGTGGAGTGAATCTGTAAATGAGCATTTTTAGGGTGCGAATCTTCAGGTGATTTGCATTTAGTTATATACCTGTACATATGGCGAGTTTTAGGAATAATTTGTTTAGTAAGAAATTTGGGCCTCGGTTCACACATGTATAATATTCTTGAGGGGTTGATATTCTTGTATGAGGGAGAGTCAGTGTTGTCTTAAAGCATGAAAATATTTACCAACAAGTATGGATGTATGCATATCAACTACCAGATGATTAGTATTGTTTTATTTATGCTATAGATGAGTAAGTAAATATTCACATTTTACTACTTACATATTTTTTGAGGTTATATCTGTTACATCAGACTCATTGATTTTATCCAGGTTCTCTATTTTTCTAATCTAAACCACGAGAAGTATTCATTACACTTAAGAAACATCAACATATTCAGTACATTTGTTGATATTCGGCATTTATTATCCTACATATTGCTAAAGTGCCAGAATGATCACTAATGGAAAATTGGCCTTGTTGTGCTGCTAGAACTAGAGTGGAGGAGTCACGTGTCACTTGATTGACCTTGCCAACTGGTGGTCTAGGTACTGACGAAGGACGGGGTGGTGAGGCGAGGTGAGGGCTCTCCTCTACCTGAACCTAAACACATTGAATTGACAACTCTACAACAGCCTTGATAACGATTAAATAAAGTTATGGTCTGGAAAGGTGTCGAGCAAAATTCGGAGACCACAGATGTCCAAGACCGAGACCTTGGAAATGGTCTCGAAACAAGTCTTGAAACACACACACACACAGACACATATTCGACGATCAAATGTTAAACTCGTCTAATAAAGATGTGAACAGTCTACAAAACATGTTCAGGGACTGATATCATAAGACAGCTCTTGGCCGAATATTAGTCAAGTCTGTGTCTGGTGTTGTATCTGTAACCGACCATGAATCTCAGTCAAGGCCCCGCCTCCTAGGGTATAGTTGCTACGTACAGTTTTTTTTATTATTTGTCATTAATTATTTTCTATTTTAGCCTTGCAATTATAAGTAGACGACACAGTGGAGTGAATAAAGCTTCCCAAGTCAGTGCACACAAGCTACAGTAGTAAAAAAATAAACTTGGTTGGGATATATTAAAAAGATTGAACCATAGGTGACAGCAAGACTCCTCATGCCATCTAGCGGCGTTAAGATGAAGCGTGGGTGTCATCAAAACATTTGCCACAGCTCTCGTTGACTGTCTTGAACGCTAGTTAAACATGAGTTGATGGCGCAGTATCACATATCTTGCTCTTACACATTCTGCACCCATTAGCTGACAAGCCTGTGAATATATGATGAACTGAACTTTTGGAAACTGGTGATGTTAATGATATTGCCACTATTGCTGTATCACATAATAGCTTAATTAAATAGCATGTATAAATTTTAATAATTTATATCTAACAAATTAAATTTCCCACTCTCATAACACGGATAAAGTCACAGAGAAACACAATAACTCCGGATGAAATCAAATTCTTGTTCATCACATAAAAATGGAAGAGGAAGGTAGCACAGAGGAACACCAGGGCCTTGAGCTATTTTGAAAATTCGGCGCCTATCACACTATCGCTTTAAACGTCCAATCAAAACCTAGTGAGTGGCGCTACAAGAATTCTAATTGGGTCATTCATTGTCTGTGTGCGTTGTTCAAGAGGACCTGGGTAGTGTTGGTTGTGGCAGTTGATGTCACTGTTTCCGGGGTTGATCTCTTGTGTGTCTCTTTTTTCCTTTTCTCCCCCTCCCCGTCTATCGTCTCCCTTCCCCTCCTCCTCTCTTTCACACCTCCTGCCTTTCTCTCCTCTTTCGTTCCTTTCATACCTCGCTCTCTCACCTCCAATATCCCTTTCCTTCCTTCAACCCATTCCGTTACTCCCTCTCACTTTCTTTCTTTCTTTACAATTTCATCTTTAACACTTCATTATTCCACTCTTCGTTCACCCATCTCTTCCTCCTTCCTTTTCCCTCCTCCTCTTCCCCTTTCCCTCCTCCTCCTCCTCTTACCTCAGCTCTAGTTATAAAGCTTCCACAGAGATAAGAGGCCGATGAACCATGATAAAACGCTTAGAGAGTATAGATCAGAATGCAATAATGCGTTTGGGTTAAATTGAGCTTTTGGGGAGGAGAAGGGCGAAGGAGAAGCTTGCTGTAAAGGTTCATGGTATGTCATTGGTTAGGTAATGCAAGGTAAGTAATTAAGTGATACAGGTAATGCTATGGGTCTAAGGAAGATGTAAATATTATCCGTGTTTAGTCTGACCAAATATCCTCCTTTCCTGATCTAACTGAAATATATTTTTTGTTCGTGAGGGATTTTGTTTTTGTGTGTATAATCAAATAGACCAAAACACTAAAGACAGAAATTACAGGTGTTAAGGAAAATTGGTGTACAAGTTTTGAAATGAATTTGTAAATAGGGATGAAAATATGATTATACGGGGTTTAAGAATAGGGAGTTTTAAAATTAGTTTAAGAATAGACTTGGAGATAAGATTATATAAATTGGCTTAGAATATATTTGAATATGAATTTAAATATTTGTTTATAAATGGCTTCGAATACGTATAATTTGCTTTTGAGAATAAGTATGGGGATAGGCGTATTAATTGATTAAAATACCCCGTTTACCCCCAATTACAAAGTCAATTAGAGTTCTAAAATAATATACCACAGTCTAACCAATACTCACTCGTCATCGTCATGGGTATACACACACGAACATATAATAATTAATTGGATATACCTGAGATTAAACAGCTACACTACAAATTGTATTCTTAGTCACACCTGTAATAAAAAAAAACCAATGCAGGTGGAGTGATTCTTATGAGGTAACATTATTATAATTTGGTGGATCAGCTTATCTGTTGTGTTCTTTTAGTTATTGTTCTCTGTTCCTTTAGCATTTATCTACTTCATAACAAAAAGGTGGTAAGGTAAATGTTAATCTATAAGTGCAAATGAATCCGACTTTCCGAACAACTCCGAATCCAGGTTCTTCGGTGATTCGTACGGAAGCCAACACCTGCCCACACTGATTCGGCCTTAATGAACCAGGTGTTGACGGCCAGCAGCAAACAAGGGTTCCTGTATCTTGTACCTGTACCTGAGTAGCATCTTATGTCAGGACCATATCGTGATAATTTCGTTTTGTTAAATTTCTATATTTTTGTTTCTGTTTAACCTTAATGTTCGTTATCTTGTTGTTCCTTTCTGCTGTCACTACGTCGTAACTATATGGGTCGGTCGCTCTGTATTTTATTCGTGTTGTTGGTTGCACTGATAGGTCTTATGTGTGACTGTGTGACTTTAAGCTTCTCAACGTTGTTTTGTGTACAGTATATATGGTAATTTGAAATCCAATCGTGTTGATACTCAGTTCTCAGATATATAAATTTATTATTATTATTATTATTATTAATCTCTAAAACATTTAAAAGTAAACGTACACATGCAAACACTGACATAAACACACACACACACACACACACACACACACACACACACTCAAAAAACACCAGTGTAGTAAGAAGGAGAGAGAGAGAGAGAGAGAGAGAGAGAGAGAGGAGAACATATCTCTTATTTCACATCTAATAAGCCTGGGAAACTTGTACTTATTGTGGGGAAAATCTTTTCCTGCTTCGTCATCTCTCCTCACCCTCATATCTCTCCCCCCCACACCCCCTCACACCTTTATTCCCTCCTCTATACCCCCTCAACCTCCCTCCCTCACCCCTCTCCCGTGGTCATATCTGCCACCACCTTCACACTAATTACCACACGGACCTGAGTGCCACCACGCTATCACTTTGGCACTATAACTTTTTGCTCTGGCATTATATTTTGTAGCATCCTGAGGTGTGACCCAGCAGATTGTGCTATTATGTGCGGCGGGTATTGTAGATTGTGGCAGTGTGGTTTGTGGTAGCGTGGGTTGTACCAGTGTGGGTTATAGCTTGCTGTTGCAGTGTGGTTTTTGTGGCGTGGGTTGTACCAGTTGTGATTGTAGTGGTTTGTGGTGGGTTGTACCAGTGTGGGTTATAGCTTTGTAGATTGTGGCAGTGTGGTTTTTGGTAGCGTGGGTTGTACCAGTGTGGGTTATAGCTTTGTAGATTGTGGCAGTGTGGTTTGTGGTAGCGTGGGTTGTACCAGTGTGGGTTATAGCTTTGTAGATTGTGGCAGTGTGTTTTCTGGGATTGTGGTGTTTGGTACCGTGGGTTGTGGTAAAGTGGGTTGTGGCAATATAGGTTGTGGCAGTGTGGGTTGTGGTGGGATATGGCACCGTTGATTGTAGCAGTGTTGGGTTGTGTTGAGGTACTTTGAGTTGCTACAATTTAAGATATTGCCTTCTACAGTAGTTTACCACGTTTGGGGGATAAACTTAAGGTTTCGATCTTTTTTGGCTAACAATGTAATCAACAGGTGATGTAAACAGAATATTTTACTCCTTATCTGACTGCAACACACCTGGTAGTAATTAATTCTCATAAGTGGAATTTCTAAGGTTTTACTCTCTATTTCAGTTATTGTTGATAATTTAATCAGTGTCTATTTACTTAATTAATCATCATATTTCAGTATTCTCTAGACGAATTAGTGAACGCTATTGAGGGAGATGTCACTTTATTGGTCTTTTACCTTAACGTAACAGGATGGGGCGGACTCTGAGTGATTACAATGTTAATTTTTTTTAATTTTTCCACATAACTTTGGATGGGAGATCGTGTTTAATAACTGTATAATCTCAGAGCAGTAACGCAGCCATTTGTTGGTCTTTAGGTTAGAGTCGTAGATAAGGTGAAACAATTAGAGGTTAATTCTCAACTCCAATTAGGGGACAAATTTCGGACTTTAAGAAATTCGGTTTCTGAAGACTTTCTCACGAGGTTTAGGGTGTCTCCAATGACCAGTTACCCCTGTGTGTGTGTGTGTGTGTGTGTGTGTGTGTGTGTGTGTGTGTGTGTGTGTGTGTGTTAAAATACCAAAAGCCCATAGATATACCTGATAGTGGAAGAAAGGATTGAGTAGCATTAAATGAAAATATAAAGCCAACTTGTGTATGTATTAAAGTTAATGGAAAAAATATCACTGGTCAACTACACATAACACCGGACTGTGTTTGCATTGTTGAGTACCACACATCAAACAACATCAAACAACATCACTAATAGTTTGTTTGCTCTGTTTGTTATGAATTAATTAAGGAAAAGGTTTGTACTAAGACATTGCCAACACTCTTTAGTTCACTGCATTAGCCCACTAAGATATTTGGACCACGTAAGTAAGATATGTGAGGTCAGTGAATTAAACCACTTGAGTTTGAACACAGTAAATTAAACAACACTGATATCTTAACATTTTGAGTACGATAACTTAGTCCCCTGAGTACGATAACTTAATCCCTTGAGTACGATAACTTAATCCCCTGAGTACGATAACTTAATCCCTTGAGTACGATAACTTAATCCCTTGAGTACGATAACTTAATCCCTTGAGTACGGTAACTTAATCCCTTGAGTACGATGTCTTAACCCTCCGAATACGATGACCCAATCCTTTAAGTCATCGTTTACTGAAGGAGCCAAAACGACTGTTAGTTCTTCATTATGTTCACTGTGTGTATTGTTTGATGAATACAGCAGTGATGATATTAATTACTTGATACGACGCTGATAGGGTAAATGCATGACCAAAGTGAAGTCAAAATATGGGCCGCGTCGGGATTACTGGCTAATTTGTCTGATGTGTAGATTATAAGCGTGATAGATGGAGGCCGCCCAGAGCTGTATGTGTGTTAAGTAGTAAGAGAGAGAGAGAGAGGAGCGAACATGACGGGAACACCATCATTCTATCTTGTATAGCTACAGCCTTTGATAATATTGAGAGAGAGAGAGAGAGAGAGAGAGAGAGATAAATGGGTGGGAGTGTTAAAAACGCATCCCATATCCGGTACCCAGGTCGAGCGGGGGCGCCTCGTCACCCTGTGTAATTTGACGCATAATGTACACGCGGGCGTCGCTGAGGGACATGCACACACACACAAACAGACACACCGGTGGTGCTAAGAACCCAGTTAAACGGAGAAGAAGATCTGACGATCGTTTAAATTCCGCGCCGTCTCATTTTCGCGGGACAAGGCGAGATAATTTGTAGTTCTTGTTGCCGAACGCGAGATGGACCACGATAAGAATTTCACGGTTGTTCCTTTGGTTATACTTCGAGGTTATTCGTCTCTGCTTAATTGTTCTCTTAAAGAGCATCGCCAAGGATTCGTGCCTTGTGTGAATACTTCATCAGAATCGTAAAATAAACCACTAAGCGATGCAATTACTTGGAGAAATGAAATTAGCATCAAGGCTGTAAGAGAACTATTTTGCAGAGGTTTTATGAGCGACCGGTTGGCACTCGCAACGCCCCGAGTTGGCAGAGATGAATTATCCCTCAAATTATTATATACACATGTCTACTTAATATAATGTTTAATAATAATTCAGACCAATTTGCATATCGTCAAGACACTTCATACTTAAATCGAGCACGCAGAAGTGTTGGGGAGCGCCAGTAAAATGCCTCAGCTGATGTACGAGGAGTAACCGTGAGCAAAGTTTCGCACGGTTCCTCGGGGTTACTAATTGGTGCGGGTGACAGAAGCCAGATGCCCGACCATGACACTAAGTAGTGCCTTAGAGGGCAATTATGCGCTGCCAAGGTGCTGAGCCGGCTTTATATATTTACCCACTCATTTTCATATATCATTTTCTCGCACCCACCGCTTCAGGGACATGAGCAACGAGGTCAAAGGTGATTAGTATTAGGGGTAAACACTCATCCCAAAAAACAAAAGGAGCAAAATATATAAGAAATCCTTGTGAGGAGCAGCTAAGCGTCATCCAACACACTGCTGACATTAACTCATCCGAAGTGCCAGATATTTCAAATACTCACCAATTACAACCTCTTTACCGCGTAGCCAAAGATATCGCCTCTGATACCCGCGCAGTTGACGGGCGACCTCTCTATGCTCTCTTGTATGTCTGTTCTACCCGTGTAAATGTCTAACGATGTTGTTGTTGTGGCGAGTGTTGGTATACGTTGTGCTCCTCTTAACGACAGATTTCTCTCTCTCTCATTTAACTAGTGTTTAGTTTACAAATACAACTCTTTAACGGCGGTTTCACTTGTTGGAAGTTTACCTTTACTTCATACGAGTCTCTTTGTCGCTTGTGTTTGTTCTCACCAGGTGTTTTGTTCTATAGGACCTGTTCTGGTGTGGTCTGCCCTCTTTTGTTCAGGAATCTGTTTGAACTTTGTCTTTATACCAACAGATGTAAACGTTTTGTACCGATTTTCTTTTTGTCGTGGGAATGTGCTAGTTAACTTTACTTAATATCGGGTGTTCTACTTGTCATGTATGTGAACTAAATTACGTAACAACTAAAATATTTTTGTTGTGATTAATAATACAGTTGTTGTTATAGAAGTTCTCCACTTTCTCTGTATTAACTTTAAATTTTGTAAATGTTCTAAAATATTTAAGTGATCATGCAAGTACATTTATTTTCATAGATTCCCCATAAAAAAAATATTCTTGAAGATTAAAGAACACTGAAAGGGAGTTAGTTCATTGACATTAGTGTTAAGTGAGTCGGGTGTTTATTCCATATGGGTAAATTACTTAACGACTTGGTGTTTATGTTTTATATCAAGGAATCTCCTACTTACTCCTGGTTTATGGTTTGTCTAATGAGCTTTTACTGAGTGTATTTTGGTGTAACACTGCACCGTTGCCTGGTACTGTAATGTTTAGAGACTTGTGAGTTACGTAGTGGAGAGAGAGAGAGAGAGAGAGAGAGAGAGAGAGAGATGATTTTTTACTTATATCCGTTGTAGAGTTCTTGTCCGTGTGTTAGTGTTGTATAATAACAGGAACATTATATAAGTGAGTCATAATAATACGGAAAACGCTACATTATTATTTTAATTTGAGTTTCATACATTTAGCCATGTCTATGAACGCCATTCTTGACTGACCGATCCATTAAGATATTCGACTGAAAAAAAAAATCGTCTCTACTGACCTAACTGATGGATGTCGTTCGCCCTAAAGGTAGTGATATCTTATTTTTCCATCATCCTTCTCGTTTCCTTTCCTTTAATAGAGAAACAAAATTATTTACTAAAAACTAAACGAGTCCAAGAAATCGATGACGTATATGAAGATTCCTGTCGTTGAGTTCATTGACTTTAATATAATGAATTTGACTGAAAAATAATGTAAACCACGACCAAGTCACTACCATGATAGCTGTTCAGACACTTGCTTAAGATACTCCAGCGTTAGAGAGGTCTTACCAGTATGCAAAGTTCCAACAGCATCTGAATCAAGGTTCAGGAGATAACGGAGATAACGGGATAAGAAACTAAAAAAACAAAAAAAAACACACAAACATTATCCTTGACGAGACTAATAGAACAAGGCTTCCCTCCCCAGGCACTAGGAAGGCAGAGTATGCAAATATATACATGGATATTTACACTCGGGGGCCTTGTGTTGATTTCTTACAGTGAGAAGTCTGGAGTACAGGTTATACTTACACTGTAGTAAATATTGGTTTAGGTGAGTCACTGATAGTTGAGCGTAGTCGTGGGTGTTGTGGAGTGGATACCTATAACTGTATATTCGTGGTTAGGTGTAGTTAACGATAGGTATTCTTGACGTGGTTACCATTTATGAGACGATTATCTAAGGAATGATTTATGTGTATAGTTCTATGTTGTATTATAATTATTTAATAGTTTCTTTTATTTTATTTTTTTTACTGTATATCGTTTTGTTTTAACTCATTTGGTTTTGTTCTTGTCTTTTAGGGTTAGGAAGTGCTTTTATTATGACAGTAGAAGTAAGACAGGTGGAAGGATTGCATCTCTCTCTCACACACACACACACACACACACACACACACACACACACACACACACACAGATGAAGCCAATATTTGCATATTTGCTGATACTGTATGACATATTTGTTTTGTTTACCCGTTCTCCATGTTGTGGGCGCTGTTCACTCTTGGTCACCAAATCCCTAACCATACAACATCTCTCATATCCACTTACCTTAATCAGGACTTACCCAATACACCTTAACTGCTTAAATATGTAGCTGAAACTGTAGCCAAAACTGACCAGCGAATAGAACTGATACAGAGAAAACAGGGATATATGCTGCTTCTTAACCCGAATCTGTTCTAAAAAAACATTGACACTGAATCTAATACCAGTTTCAGTTTCTAATATAATCCATTTGTTGTTCCGTGTAGCTGAGAATATAAAAATGTTTGAAACTAATAATATTACTGCGGATATTAAAGTGAAACCACATTTGAAACGAAGTAAAACTATTTACTTAATTAATTATTGATTCGTGTTATGCAAAATACGATTCGCTAGTCACCACTCACACAAGTCCAATGAAGTCCCAGTTATCAAGGGAATATATCCCACTATTGTATATTGATAACTAATATAATGTTTTAACGCTAATATTAACGTACATGTCAAAATATTAATAAATTTAGAGGTATTTGTCTTTCCCACATAGATGTTCCGCCCAAGGGAGGCTAAACTGTATAGAGAATATGTGAAGTTAATAATAGTTTGGAGTATTAATAAAAATTTTTTAGTATCTCTTAATGGTCCCTGATGCTGTACCGAGTAACATAGACACTCCCACTTACTGTTCTTCTTTTTCTTCTTCTTCCTTCTCCTCCTCCTCCTCCTATTCATTCCCTTCCTCTTCACCCTCCTTCTCCTTCTTCTCTTCCTGTTCATCCTCCTTCTCTTTCTCCTCCTTTTTTCCCTTCCTCTTCTTCTTCTTCTTTTTCTTCTTCTTCTTCTTCCACATTATCTTTTTCCTCCTCCTCCTCCTACTCTTCCTCGGGTCCTCATTAACTGATAATAAAGCCTTCTTCTTCTCCACGCAATGATAATCAACAGTGAAGATGAAATAAAATGAGAAATTAAACTCTGAAAATAATGCTGAAATCCTCGTTAAGTTTCAGCACTAGTGAACCCTTACCACCAGTACCTGAGAGTCGAACAAGTGAACACAAGACGAAACCCACCGAAAAGGTACTTGGCAATCTCTGTTTCTCATTACAATCCATTTGGTACATAATAAATTGTCGCAACTCTACCCATCAAAGTTATCGCGGGGAGTAATGTTTCCTCGGGGTGATGGCGACAGTTTTCAAATATGTTCGTTCTGTTTCCTCTCCTTGTTTCATTACGTTCTCTAGTAACTTTCTAACGTTTGTAAGATATACTAAACTTTATAGTGTGGTTGTTGTTGTATATTCCGTTCTATATGTCTCATAAAAGATAATAGTGCGACAAATTATAACGTAGGAGAGAGAGTAGTTTAGTTTCCCCTCTCTGAACCAAAAGAAAGCGGGCACCTGAGCCAACTGGCCGTGAGAGAGCGGCTCGTCGGCTGTGAAATATAATTGTGTTTGGTCGGGTCTGTCACTTGGACAATTTGTCAGCTAAACTAAAGCCAGAGCCACTTCTTGTCATCGAGATGAAGCGTAAGTGTTGGCTGCTGAAAAATATGTCGGACTCACTTGTTTCTTTATGGGTTTAAGTCCCTCCTAAGTCCCTCCCTCCTCCCTCCCCAGCCCCAGAGTCAAGGAAGTGAGGCTACTGCCGTTATATCACGTAGAGTCGTAGAGGGAGATGTGTCGCCTTCAGGAGTAGAGGGAAAGAGAATATTCTGGGGTTTCTGCAGTTAGTGATACACACACACACACACACACACGGTGCTGCTATGAACATCTGGGTGATAAATCTAACTTCTATCTTTCCGACTTGATTTACAGAAAACGGTGAATAATAAAAGTCATATTAATAATAATAATACTAATACTAATAATAATAATAATAATAATAATAACAGCACTAACACTAACACTAACACTATCACTAATAACGGTTCATTAAGGTACAGCAACCATCTCTAATCTGTAAAAAAAAAAACTCCAGTTGAATGTAAATATGTATGCACAGAAAGTCAAGCAATTCAACACAACATAACACCAAAAATACCTGCAAATCTGAAGTAATGTTTATATTGACTTTGAAACCCGATATATATATATATATATATATATATATATATATATATATATATAGGTAATTTTTTTTTGGGTGGGGTACATGTGAGTGTGTATGATTCTGTAATAAGACTTGGGAAGGTGAAAAGTATTTATCTCGCTAATTATAATGAATAAATACTTTAAAATTAGCCTTTAAAGAGAGATGTACTTATGGTTAATTTTTTAGATAAAGAGGAGTAAGTTTTATCTCGTTTCTCTTCATTTTATTCTCTCCCATACATCACCACACTACCATGTTATTCACTATCTCTCCCATACATCACCACACTACCATGTTATTCACTATCTCTCCCATACATCACCACACTACCATGTTATTCACTATCTCTCCCATACATCACCACACTACCATGTTATTCACTATCTCTCCCATACATCACCACACTACCATGTTATTCACTATCTCTCTCATACATCACCACACTACCATGTTATTCACTATCTCTCCCATACATCACCACACTACCATGTTATTCACTCTCTCTCTCATACATCACCACACTACCATGTTATTCACTATCTCTCCCATACATCACCACACTACCATGTTATTCACTACCTCTCCCATACATCACCACACTACCATGTTATTCACTATCTCTCCATACATCACCACACTACCATGTTATTCACTATCTCTCCCATACATCACCACACTACCATGTTATTCACTATCTCCCATACATCACCACACTACCATGTTATTCACTATCTCTCCCATACATCACCACACTACCATGTTATTCACATACATCACCTACCATGTTATTCTACTATCTCTCCCATACATCACCACACTACCATGTTATTCACTATCTCTCTCATACATCACCACACTACCATGTTATTCACTATCTCTCCCATACATCACCACACTACCATGTTATTCACTATCTCTCTCATACATCACCACACTACCATGTTATTCACTATCTCTCCCATACATCACCACACTACCATGTTATTCACTATCTCTCTCATACATCACCACACTACCATGTTATTCACTATCTCTCCCATACATCACCACACTACCATGTTATTCACTACCTCTCCCATACATCACCACACTACCATGTTATTCACTATCTCTCCCATACATCACCACACTACCATGTTATTCACTACCTCTCCCATACATCACCACACTACCATGTTATTCACTATCTCTCCCATACATCACCACACTACCATGTTATTCACTATCTCTCCCATACATCGCTATACACCCTATACATTAAGCCTTATACAACAACCTTTGACGTAACACTACACGATACATATTATATAGTGTGTGGTATAACAATAGTGTCTAGAATATCACCATCACCACCACCACCTACCACCACCACCACTATCACCACCTACCACTGACACCACCTACATCCACCTTTACTACTACAATTAATACTACCACTACCACCACTATCACCACCTACCACTGACACCACCTACCACTGACACTTACCACCACCTACACCACCACCACCACCACGGCACCAGTGTAGGTGGTATACGCCACTATGGTTGGGCACCACTGTCAGGGAGGGACACAAAATTACACGTTTGCAGTCACACCCGCCCCGGCGTGCGAACTGTACGAGGCTGTCTGGTGGTGGCTCCTCTGTCTGTCTGTATCTGTGTCTGTCTCTGTGTCTGTCTGTCTGTGTCTGTCTAAGGGGGTAGGAGGGAGAGAGGTCTTAGGGTATTTAATTTGCTTCATATTAAACCTATTTTTTATCTGAAAAATTTCTTATTGTTTTTAAATATTTTTTCATCAACGAATATTTCTTCTTCGTTACCTTCTTTTCTTCTTTATCTTCTTAGTTGTTTCCTTCTTCCTTTCTTTTCCTTTGAATCGTTCTTTTTCGTCTCTTTCACGTAAACATTTTCTTACTCACCTTCGTCTCCTCCTTCCTCTTCTTTGTGTCCTTCAACATCCTCTTCTTCTCCATTTCCTTCTTCCTCTTCATTTTATTCTTTGTAAACTCTTTGTGTTCCTTATCCTTTTCTACTCCGTTTTATTCTTCCTCTTCATCTTATTATTTGTAAACTCACATTCAGCATCACCAAACATCACATCTCTGAATACTTAAGCCGGGTGTCCATCCCTCAAGACCACATTGAGGAAGCTGCCCGGCAACAACCTCTCACTCTAAAGTCAGGCCCCACCCAGTACAGAACACGAGGAACACTATATAAACAAGATGTATTATACTATGATCTTGACCTCTGTATGTCACCTCATCCAGGGTCATGGAAGTTCTCAATAGCTTATATAAACCACGAGATGGATTGTGTGTGTGTGTGTGTGTGTGTGTGTGTGTGTGTGTGTGTGTGTGTGTGTGTGTGTGTGTGTGTGTGTGTTTGGATATACTATATGCGGGTGTCTATCTGTGTGAACATCTATATGAGTGTCATGATCCTAACCTGGAGCATAACTCTTGTATCAACCAAAATCAAAACAAACAATAAAGGTCAATATTACATCAAGGTCACAGTCATCAGAAAGAGTCTTGCGTTAGTACAGTTATAAACACGAGTCATCATTAGATTAAGTGATTACATTCATTTCAGGGAGACCGATTATATTCATCAGCCATTTTAAGGTATCATACTTTATCGTATTCTTGTTCTTGTGTTATGAAGAGACCCTGAACCTAACCCAACCTAACCTAACCTAACCTTACCAAACACGTGATATTAACAAACAAATGAGGATCAGGTTCCGAGTATTATATTAAGCAGATTTTTATTCTATGTAGTTTCTTAATATATATTAAATTTTCTTTACGTTGAAAAACAGATCAATGTCCAGTGCTCTGTAACTGTGGCTGGTGAAGCATTGAAAGCAAAGACATAGTGAACAATGGTAGTGAAACACGTCAAAAACTAAGACCTAACGAACGGTGCTTAATAACCCTGGCATTTAAATCACATACAGCGAAAAACAGTGTAGATTCCACTGACTTTCGCTAACATTGACTATCATTAACCTGTATAGATCGCTTAATCTCCAGGAACAAGCAAGGACGGCATCGAAAAAGTGATTCAGTTCATAATCTAATAAATTTTTTTGAGGGGGTATGTCCTCTTGCGCTTCTTTTTATTCAAATTTCTGGTTTATTCTCAAAAATTATATATAATTAAATCTTCGTGCTGCTGAAATGAAGAACATGATTATTATTATCAATATTATTAATAGAATATTAATATGATTATAATTATATTGTTGCTGAATCTGGTATTATTTGCGTCTAGCAGGTGTCGTGCAGGTGTGAAGGCGGTAAGGTAGCTGTAAAATGGACTAATGTACTGGCAGGCTATTTTTCCCCAGGCGGTGGCGTTAAACAAGGTGGAGTTCTAGGTCCTATGTTATTTGCTGCCAATCTTGATCTACTGCTGGAAGAGCTACGACCTAGTAACGTTGGTTGCCTTATTGGGAACATTAAAGCTTTTTCCTATGTTGATGATGTGGTAGTGTTGGCTCTTAACTCAGGTGGTGTGTTGAGTGGAATGATTAACACAGGTAACGAGTTTAATGCTGAAGGTAATCTCACTTTTAATCCTAGTATAGAATAACCTTGATAATTCTTAACTCTTCGCTCTGTCTATCCTGTTGGAAAAATAAAATCATTAGGGTCGGAAATTTAATCGCACTGCTCTGAGAAACATTTACCATGACGTGTCCTCACATCACTGGTTTTAAAAATGTCTTTGACGTCATAAGTCTTAAAACACACGACTAACATAATGATGTGTGAATTTGGTCACCTTGACGCTTCGTTCTTGTTGCTGGTTTAATTTTAGGAACTCCAACCTCCAGGCTCATTATGCATACAACACGAGTCTTAGTTTATTGTAGGAGATAACTTCTGTAAATTTAGAGCGACGCAAAGCCTTACTATCATTGTTACTTATTTTCCTGTAGCAGTCAGTAAATTCTTGGAGCCGTATATAAGGACTACATTCTCCACTGCACTGATCTGAGTAAAGTTAGGTTAGGTTAGGTTCAGAATTAGTAAGGAAATTCTGAATGTGTGTTGTGTTTATCAGGGTTTCCATGAGCAGAAAATATCTATACTCACAGTTCAAAGAAAATTATACCAATTTTTCGTGAACGATCATCTTTATTCTCTTCTCTGATGCGAATTCTTCTTATCAGCACTAGGCAGAGGTGATATACTGTATGTATAATATAAATATATATATATATATATATATATATATATATATATATATATATATATATATATATATATATATATATATATATATATATATATATATATGTATATATATGAATATGATTCTATTGAACTTTATTGCTGTCTCAAGTATTAAAGATTTATCATTGCATAAATTAAGGGAGGCAAAAAGTGTAGAATATACTGTATACTTGCCAGACAGTTGCTTTTGGGATCTACCTCCCACCATGATATATTTCCTCCTGCCCTGCCTCAGACCTTGGTGAAGTATAACCCCCAGCATGATATACTTTCTCCTGCCCTGCCTCAGACCATTGTGAAGTATACCTCCCAGCATGATATACTTCCTCCTGCCCTGCCTCAGACCTTGGTGAAGTATAACCCCCAGCATGATATACTTTCTCCTGCCCTGCCTCAGACCATTGTGAAGTATACCTCCCAGCATGATATACTTCCTCCTGCCCTGCCTCAGACCACTGTGAAGTATACCTCCCACCATGATATACTTCCTCCTGCCCTGCCTCAGACCATTGTGAAGTATACCTCCCAGCATGATATACTTCCTCCTGCCCTGCCTCAGACCTTGGTGAAGTATACCTCCCACCATGATATAATTCCTCTTACCTTGCCTCAGACTACAGGTGAACAAAATTAGTGACTGAACAAGTATGAGAACAACATGGATTAATACAATAACGCTGATGTTCACGGTCAAGTGTTCATTATCGCTTGGCATTAGTGTCTGAACAAATGGAGACTGTTTACACAAGGGAGATATATCACCTGTTACTTATTACTAGTTGGTGTCTAATGTATGGACTGCCTTACTGACTGAACTGACTAACTTGCTGAACAGTCTTACTGACTGTAGTAAACATACATACATGTAAACAACAATATGTATTAAAGATATATGTTTAGATGTGTATTTTATTTCCAATTCTTCTAGTTTATATTTTGTCGATTTAAAGATATGATTTATAAGACAGACAGACAGACAGACAGACAGACAGACAGACATATATGTAAACCAAGAATTATCAGCGAACTTATTCAATCATTTGAGGCAAAAACATATATTCCCAAATTCTTATAAAAACTAGATTGAATATTAAAATTTGTGTAGTTATAAATTTAAAGTTAATAAGATAGAGATTTGAATGATGGTCTAGAGTGTTGTTACCAATGTATATAATGTATATAAATATGTATGATTAAATACATTTCGATAACTTTATATTAGATATTATTTAAGAAGGAAAATATTTTACCGTGTATATGGAACTTACTGTAAGGTGTCGTTTATGAGAACACAACAACAGAAATGATCAACAAATGTGTGTGTGTGTGTGTGTGTGTGTGTGTGTGTGTGTGTGTGTGTGTGTGTGTGTGTGTGTGTGTTTGTAGTGGGTGGGAGGGAGAGAGGCAGCCTGCCACCACACCTCCACAACATGACCAGTTTCGGACGCTGCTGCCAGACTTGAGGGCAACAACGACACAACCACCTTCACACCGCCGCCTGCCAGCTTAGCTAAACTTCACTTTATTATTTTGGGTCGCAAATGAGATATTTTAACCTGTGAGGATTATGTTCATTGTATCTTTCAACATCTGCAAGTGATTTACCCTCCAATTGTAGTGAAAGCTGTTGACACACACACACACACACACACACACACACACACACACACACACGAATCATACATACATGATCGGTTAATTTCCTATGTTAATGTCACTCTAGGTGCCTAATTAATTACCTGGAGGATCAATATTTGGTTTTAGGTCATTAGTCGCCACCTGGACAATAAACAACCCGGCATTAGTGTCTAACATTAAACTAAGCATCTACACAATCCCCCGAGGCGGTGGTGTTGTTGGCCCACGTAATGGTCCTAAGATTTTGACCACAAAGTTTTCTGACCCCTGAAAATTTATGGTTGACTCCTAGAAAATTCTCCCGGAATTGTGGTATGTGTGTGTGTGTGTGTGTGTGTGTGTGTGTGTGTGTGTGTGTGTCTGTGTGTGTGTCTGTGTGTGTGTGTGTGTGTGTGTGTGTGTGTGTGTGTGTGTGTGTGTGTGTGTGTGTGTTTCTTTGTCTGTCTCCCCGTATCTTTCTCTTCTGTCTGTTTGTCTGTCTCTTTCTCTATCTCTCTCTCTCCTCTCTGTCTCACTACTACTACTACTACCGCTATCTCTCTCTGTGTCTCACTACTATTACCTCTCTCTCTCTCTCTCTCTCTCTCTCTCTCTCTCTCTCTCTCTCTCTCACTACAACAATTACATCTTAAGCACAACCAGACAGCACCAAACAGCATCACATTACAAAGACGCCTGTTGGTATCGGCGGCGGACATGTTATAGCCGATGATAATGAGTGTTATCGGCCATCTCACCCGATCGAGGAGCCGCCAGCGATCACGATAACATCAACGTAATTACTCTGCATAGCGATATTTACTGCGATATATGGGAGGGAGGTGGTCGGTGAGGGCTATCGTGTACCTGGGTGATGGTTGTTGATAATAGTGGTAGTGGTGGTGGGAGTGGTTGGGTTCAGGTGGTGGTAGTGGGTGTTGTGGTGGCTGTGTGGTAGTGGGGATTGTGGTTGTGATGGTGGGAGTTGTGGTGGTTGTGTGGTAGTGGTTGTTTTGGTGGTTGTGTGTTGTGGTGGGTGTTTTGGTTGTGTGGTGGTGGGTGTTGTGGTGGTGGTGTGGTAGTGGTGGTTACGTGGTAGTGGTTGTGTGGTTTTCTTTGTGGTTGCTTTGTGGTGATGGTTATTGTGGTGTGGTTATGGTTGGGTTGGTTGTGGTTTTGTGGTAGAGGTTGTGGTTGTGTGATGTTGTTTGTGGTAACGAATAGGTGGTGGTGGTTATGGGTGTGCTAATGGTGGTTGTGGTGGAGGTTGTAGTGGTGTGTAATTATGGTGATAATGGTAATGGTGTTAGTGACGATGGTGACGGTGATGGTGGTAGTGATGATGATGATGATGATGCTGGTTGTGATGAAGGTGATAATGATGATGATGATAATAGTGTTTTAGAGTGTTGGGTTGCAGGCACTAATGACTATATTGGTAATGGGATAATATATTATTTTTAACATTATGATGAACTAGGAAAGGTACCAATGAAAGTGAAGCTTCAGAAGGACAATACTAGAGAAAAGTTAACCTAACCTAACCTAACCTAACCTAACCTAACCAAACCAAACCTAACCTAACCTAACCTATGTCTTATATTGGCATTTTTGCTTATAAACAAACCAAGTAACAATGACTGACCTGACTCTCACCACGTTAAGGGAGGGAAGATGTTTGTGTGCGTGTGCGTGTGTGTTTGTGTGCGTGTGAGTGTGGATGTTGGTGTGAGTATGAGAGAGATTTGTTACTGATTTTTCATAGAGCTTAAACTGTACAAGTAATTAAACACCAAACACTATATTTACTTAATATTTTTACAACACAAAATTCATAAAAAAATCACTCGTCTTTTTTTTATAAGTGTTATTGCATATATTGCTTCTGGTGGCTTCTGGTGGATCGTTATTGATCAAGGAGTCAGATGGTGAAAGGTCAGTGTGACAAATACACCGCGATGAAGCCAAAAATAATTCATTGTAAGATATCAGAGTTTATTCAGGAGTCTGTGTGTTTATTTGTCTGATCTCACATTCACAAAGATCCGTAAAATAAATTTCCCCTGTAACTAATCTCGTATGAATGTATCTTACTGACTTACTTAATCTACGACACAAAAAGAAGTTCTCAAAGGTTTTTATGTTAAATGTTCCTTGAAACTAAAATTTCCAGAACGTATCTAACTGACTCACTGAATCTATAACTCATTGATAGACTCTAAAACAGGCTCGCATCTTCAGTCCTTCCTTGTAATTGCAAACGTAACGATGATTCTAAGCAGCTGACTTCAACCACAACGCAGAAATAGCACTCAAAATGGCATCATAATTACACTGCAACCATACCTTAACTAGCTACGTTTCTTTAATTACACATAAAAGACAAAAAAAAAAAATACCGAATCATTGTGAAGGCGAGAAGTAAAACCCGAGTGAAGGGGATGAGATATCATTGTGAAGGCGAGAAGTAAAACCCGAGTGAAGGGGATGAGAAACTTTTACTTTATATATGAAAAAAAAGAAAAAAGAAAAAAAAAGAAACTAAAAAGTGTCCATGATGTGAAGGGCTGGAGTTGGCTGTCGACCTTAACAAATAACTTATAATACAATGATAATCTCTGAGTCCCACAACCCTCCCGTGACGCAAATTCAGACGCTGGCAACAATATGGTTAACTTCATCTTTATAAAATCACTATTCGTTGTTTTAATGAGTGACATAACAGCAACGATAGCGAAGTGAGGAATGAGAGAGTGATGGAGGGAGTCACAAACAGTCGTCGTTATCAGTGATCTTGTCATCCTAGTGAGAGAGAGAGAGAGAGAGAGAGAGAGAGAGAGAGAGAGAGAGAGAGAGAGAGATCCTTGCGAAGAATGTCAGACTTAAAAGCCATTATCACACTCACATATATACATGACAGGTGATAGTCAAAACATGATCCCTCTGTTTAGTGTCTGCATATTTCGAACCTTTGCTCTCGTGATGACAGAACCGCTCGTGCCAGCTACCATGACGTGTTTCTTCTGGCTCCTGACAATCTGATGAGCCACACATCTTCACTATACCAGACGACATAATGACCGATGTTTTTAACTAATGAACTAAAGGAGATATTTGTATCCCTGACACTTGTGAGTTTATGATTTAGATGATAGAAAAACAACATTGCTGATTTTATCGTTATGGTTTTAGGTTGGAAACGTAAGCACGTATCTGTCTTACTTAAGCTTTGATACTGAACTAGATTTTCAAACGTACTTACATTAATTTTACCTTGAAACTGGCGCACTTACTGTAAACTTACGATATAGAGTTGGATTTTCATACAATTGTAGATTAAATTTCCCTTGAGAATGGTCATGTAAGAACGTAAATAACTGGTTCACTTAAGCTTCGACGCAAAGACAGATTCCAAAAGGTTATTACGGTAAAATTTCCCTTGAAATTGGAGATGCAAGAACCTATATTTTAACTGGCTTGTTCCTTACCCTCAGCTAAATAAGCATGTCTAGTGTTTATTTACTTGCCACATGCCAGCTTTTCTTGTGGCAGCTTGACTGACACCCTAACCAAGAGGTGTGTTTAATACGGTTGCCAGTCTGATCCCTTGTGTATTCCGAGAGTTGAATCCAGTATCAGGGAGGCAGCAGGTAACACGTCGACAAGGCAGGTGTGTAAATCTGACGAAAAGATAAAATTTAAACCAGAGCAAATAAACAACAAGAAGTTAGAGTCTTCAGCTCCGGCAACTTGTATGTGTGTTGAAGAGAGAGTGACTGGGAATGGTGTGTATGTGTGTTTGTGTGTGTTTGTTTTGCTTATCTAGCTTTTAAACCCCAGCATAAGGAGGCTTTAGGTTTGGCTAGGGAGTATCGTAGCTGTGTTAATGAGGCTGTGTGGTTAGATATGTTTTTTCTTATTTATCGATGAGAGGTTCAGAGCATAATAGGGGTTTTGTTCCAATCATTAGAGAGGTTCAGAGTAGTTTAAGAGGTTATTTTCTTATATTATGGTTATTTTAAGTTTGAGTAAAAGGCTTTGTACTTTGAGTGAATTTTAAGACAGGATAAAGGATTTCCTGGTTACGTTAAGGCATAGAATTGGGTAAGAGGATTTAGGGCGGCTTAAGGTGTTTCCAGATGGGGTTGTGCGTTTGGATAACAGGGTTAATATTTTATACACGTTCAGTTGTAGACAAAGAGCTTTATTTCAACCCTGAAACACTCTTAAAACAGGACAGTAATAATCACAGCAGCAGGAGAGCACACAAGGTCAGGTCAAGTCAGGTCAGGACAACCATCTTCCTCACAGCTATGTTTTATCGTTGTTTGAAAGTTATCACAAAGTTTAAATTACCTCACAGTTGTTTGCTTCTGAGGAATAAGAAAATTTTATGATTTATATATTTGATGTTTGAAAAAATTAACAATAAGTGGCTAAGCGTTCCTTAACTCCCCCCAAATACATTCTTCAGAAATCAAAATATTACACCAATTTTTACAAGGAAACATCTACAGGAAAAAAATATATATATACCGGTCTCCGTCAGAGTATTATATTCTCAATGAATTTCTTATTATATTTATACATTCTTTCATCCCAGACAAACAAGCAGGAGTGAAAGTCACCTTCATCAAGGACGACTCCTATCAAGTAGAGTTAGCGGAGTCAGGTGATGCAGGCGACGACTTATAAAAACTCAGCCACACCGGTAAGGTTCCCCGAGCTCCCCTGCCTGGTGCTCACTGTATCGCCTTACAGGTCTGAGAGCGGGTCCTATAATCAAACACCTACACGAGGAAATATTCTATCGGTATAATTACATGTTGTAAGTGAGAACCGACTACATTTGCCAATTCATCATTCCTCCAATTAAGACTCGTATATTTCCAAGGCCGCTGAGGTGTGAGACCATGAGATAAACTATATTTTTTTCCTTTAGATTATCATAAGGAAAAAGAAGATTAAGAATATATTCAATGACAATATTTCAAGAAGTAATAAACAGTTACTAAGCCACGGAGCAATATAATTAATACAGCTTAAGGTTTGAGGATGATGGAAATTTTATATATATTTAGTGTATATTTATTGAATGTGTCAATAAAACGCTCGTGATGAAGGACAGGCTTTGGAACTGAGATGAGATTGATGAGGTTTGACGACAGGTTGAAGGCCATCTTGTTGTAATGATCAACTGAACATTATGAACAACCTAGAGATACTTTCTTTGCGTCTGAGGGAGGGTAGTTATGCATTGTAAAAATAATTCGTGAATGGTGATAGATTCTGACAGTCAAAACACCTACAACCAAGACCAGATACTTAATAACCCGTGTAGTTGAAGTACTAAATCTAACACCGCAACAACAGGATTTTGAAAGCTCTATTGCACAAACACGAATGGAGAAATATATTACTAGAAATTTAAACCGGGAGACGTTTTCAAGTATATTTCTCACTGAGGCAACGCTCGACCAAACTAGGAGTCGCTGGCCTTCCTAAATAGGTCTGCAAGCTTGAGAAATCTTAGATACACACAGATATAAATTGGATTTATCGGTAATTAATTCATCATTGAGAGATGCATTTACGAGTGCTTTTGAGAGGCACTGATAAACACACACAGGATTAACTTACATTCACTATATGTATTAGTTCGATTTAGTTTCCATACAATTACCTTTTGAACTAAGTCATAGGAGGAAAATATAGTATATATATATTTTTTCCTAACTTTTCTAACATTTCCATTTTTGTTATTGATCTGTTCTGAGTCATAGTTGGGAAAAATGTGAAGTTTACACCCTGAATGTTTAAGAATATTTACTCTCTCCCTGACCAACGCCTGATTGATTCCAGCAGCCGAACGCACAACAACAAGGCAATGCTGTTTGATTTTAATGTAAGATATGTGTTTATTATCGGTGTTGGAGGTCAAGGTTCATGCGACAGGTTCAGTATTAATCATAATAGCTCTTGAAGGAGGATACAAAGGGCTGGAGGTCAAATGGGCCCCGGTCAAATAAGGTCTTGTCCTATTAGGCACCAAATGAGACTAATATCACCATAAGGATTGAGGCCCATAAAGATTCTCCCTCATATAAAGCAGTTGTGTTAATTTAGGTTGGTTAGGAAGGGGCCTATCAAGACTGGGGGCCTATTAGAACACTGGGACCTAACCTAACCTTGACTTTGTAGGAGGGCCACAACCCAAATGGTTATGTTAGGAATGGTTAGGGGCCCCCTTAGGTCTAAGGTGGGGCCTATTAGACATGGGGCCCATTCAACCAGTCGCTATATAAAGTGTTGGTGGTGGTTCTCTGCCTACCGTGGGAAGCTGCCGGGAATAGAGATTGATCGCAGGAGGTGACGGAGCTAAGGAGTCCATTATTGTGGTGTAGATGTTTATCACGCGTGACTATGTTACCTGCCAGACTCCAGGTGATGATACAGCTCTCTCTCTCTCTCTCTCTCTCTCTCTCTCTCTCTCTCTCTCTCTCTCTCTCTCTCTCTCTCCTATCGCTCCGAGTCGAGTATGACGATCATCCAGCGGTTGACTGGAATATAGGAATCTAATAATGGTAGAATGGTTAGTGTCACCTTTGATGGTGAGTGTCGTCTGTGATAGTGAGTTCTAAGGGCCCTCTGCAGTAGCCACGTGAGCTCAGCCACGAAGATGACTCCATTGAAAAACTCCTTATATAGTAACGGAAATAACCACCTGAATCCTGAGAGTATAAGCAAGCTAGGACCTTGTGGGCACTGAGAGTACACTAGGACCACGTGTGCCCTGGGAGTACGTCACACCAGGCAGCGTGACAACAATATGAAAAAAATTCTGTGTTTTTTTGTAGTATAATGGTTAGGGTGGACAACAGCGTAATGTTCCGTAATTGGTCACGTGACGCCCTTAAGAGCTGGTTGTCACACGCGATGAAACCTGTCAATAACACCTGTGAAGTACTAAACAGGTAATGAATTAGTGTACTAAAAGGAGTAATTAGATAAGTCATAAATTAATGTAATAAGGAATTACGGAATAATACTTGTGAAATACTGAAGACGAATCAACACCTGTAAAGCACGTGAGTTACCTTGACTTAACACCAACACATCACTATGCTGGCCAGAGGTACAGTACAACCAGCACCTCGCTAACGTAGCTATGAGCACTTCTTGTGTCTTGTTATCATATTATTCCCAACACTGTACACGTCTCAAGAAATACCATAGTCTACCCAACACTGTACACGTCTCAGGAAATACCATAGTCTACCCAAGTGTCTGGTTCATTTTCACCTTTGTGTCTATCAATATAAATTTTATATATCTTTACCCTTTGATTTTCGTTCAGCCTTACCCTAGAAAAATACCAGCAGGTGCTAATATGTTGGTTAATAATTTTACGTTATAGGAAAGTCAGTCTGAGGCTCTGAGTGACATCTCATATGTTTATATGTTTGTATAAAGACATCCATCCGCTCTCTTGACCTCATAAATATCCGATTATAATCTAACTCCTTTAATCTAACACTGTAATTACCACTAGAATTCATTTTCACCATTACGAAACTTCTTATTTTTACTAAACTTTTCTACAAGACAAATACCAACACATATGATCATTGATTATAACCATCAGTACCACTGTAGTATATAATTCTAGTTATAATTTACCAAACATCAATATCATATAGTAATTATAGTAGTTATTAGAAGTGTATTCAATATATTATAGAATGTAAATATAGGGTCAAATTGTTCCTATATGTTTGGTCAAGATGATTATAGCGCTAGTTAACTACAGCTTGTTTGACTACATAACTGTGTAGGTTATTCATATAAAAAAGTAGATGTATAATTAGTTAAGTATATTCAGTATATCAAGAGTATACTAAAATTTGCATAATGGATGGTAATTTACTCTAAAATCAATTCCCACGTAACTCATCTTTCTGGTGTGGGTATTAGTTGAAATTTATGATATATTTTCCAGTTCGTCGATTGAATAGTATATCAGTTTTTTGTTTTTTGTTTATACTGAGGTGAGATTGAACAGCATTGTTTATGTTAGTGTTAATATCAAGTGATGTTAATGTTAATATTGATTTAGTCATTATTCCAGTGTTTGTTTATTAACCTTTAGTTATGAGCCATGTTAATGTTATTGGCTTTGATAAAAACATTAATTGTTTGTATTATTGACTCGCTTTCGACGGGGTAACCCTTTCCTTAGTGACATTGGAAAGGATTGGGGAAGGGGGAGAAGAAGGGGGAAGGTGGCGTGGGAAAGGGGAAGGGGAGAAGGGGAAGGGGGAGAAGAAGGGGGAAGGTGGAGTGGGAAGGGAGGGGAGGGAAGGGGGGAGGGGAAGGAGGGAAGGTGGAGGAAGGGGAGAAGAAGGGGAAGGTGGGGAAGGGGAAGGGGAGTGGGAAGGTGGAGTGGGAAGGGGGGAGAAGGGGAAGGGGGGAGAAGAAGGGGGAAGGTGGAGGGAAGGGAGGGGGGAAGGAAGGGGGAGGGAAGGGAAGGGGGGAAGGGGGGAAGGGGAGAAGAAGGGGAAGGTGGAGTGGGAAGGGGGAGGAAGGGGGAAGGTGGAGGGGGGAGAAGAAGGGGAAGGTGGAGTGGAAGGAGGGGAGTGGGAAGGGGAAGGGGAGGGAGGGAGGGGGGGGACGGGAGGGGGAGGGAAGGAGGGGAGTGGGACGGGAGGGGGAGTGGGAAGGGGAGGGGGAGTAGACAAGGGGAAGAGAAAGGCGGAGTTGATAGAAGGAAGAGAGAGGGGGGAGAGGGAAGAGAAAGGTGGGGTGGGGTGGTGGAAGAGGGAGGGGATATGTGAAAGGGGTGTAGGAAAGGGGAAGAGGCAAGGGAAGGGGATCCACCTGACTACCTTTTCCTCTCCTCAAGTCGAGCAAGAGGAGAGAATCAAAGGTTAGGTTAGGTTAGGTTAGGTTAGATTAGATTATCTCTTCCCTATGGACGTAAATTATCGCCTGGAGGGATTATTTAACTCCCTACCACCATAACCTACCAGCATCACCATTACCACCACCATCACTATTCTCCTCACCAAAACAACCAACCACTCTTTCTTGTACCATAACCAAAAACCAAAGCCACCACACACACACACACACACACCATAATTCTCATCACCATCATTATCAATATCACGATCACCATCACCACAACTATCACCAATAAACATTACATAAACTATAAACATCGTCACTATCACTAAACATTATTGTCATCATCACTATCTTATTCCTCACTATCCTCACCGTCTTTGTTTTCATTATACAATCACCAAAGGTACCCATCGTCCCTACCACCACCACCACCACCACCACCACCACCACCATCATTAACATCGTAATAACTATCATCATCCATCACCACTATACAACCATTACTATTAGCCAAACGGTCGATGGTACCACTAGAACACCACTACCATCTTCAGGATTACGTCACTACCTCAGCTACCACCATTTATTATCACTACAGACCATTACCATTACTATAACTACTACCATTACTAGTTTGGGTACTATTACTACCACAATCGCACTCTTCATTATATCTACCACTATCGTCATCACCGTCACTATCAATGCGATTGTCAGTACAACCACCATCGTCACCACAACTGCAAGGACTACCACTATTCTTTCAATCTTATCACCTTCACCACGATTAACACTTTTACTACTACCACCATCACCGCTTAGTTCACTTAAACAACCATCGCTGCTATCGTTGTAATTACCACCACCACCACCACCAATATCCTTCTGAGAACACCACACCACACCACCACCACCACCACTCCACTACCACCACATAAACACGACTACCCACTACCTTTGTCATTACACCACTACCACACAACCCCAGCGCTACACTACCAGCACCACCTCATCACCACCAGTACCACCAAACCACCACCCCTATCACCATTACACCAACCTACCACCACCACCACCACCAACACCACCACCAGCCTCCCCAAGACATAACAAGTCCCCCGCCACTAAAGTTTCTGTGGTGTGTGGTAAAAAATGCAGCCTTAGAGGCAGCCGTCGAGAAAATGTCTCCTAATCATATTCATTTTAAGC